>NW_024367037.1:7213647-7391147 GCF_014805655.1 Passer montanus
GCCTTTTCTTTTTTTAGGCAATGTCTTGATGAACAAACCAGTGCTGTATTTCAAACAAGGCTTTTACACTGAGCTACCCCAGCACGGTAATTTAATGAATCTACATTTCATGACTGAAGTGATAAGGATGAAACATTTTAAAATAACCAAAAGGTAGATACACCAAAAAAGTCTGATGAAACATTAAATGAATGTAGTGTAACACATTATCTTTGCTTCTGCACATCCAAAAAGTGCAATGAACTAAAACATTGCATTAAGCCAAGAATAAAGCTAAAAATTAAATTGGCTTAGAAAGATCTAGTGTAGTGGTTTATGCACTAAGAACGCTGTAAATTTGGTCATTTAATAACATTCTCTTTACCTCTGAAATGCACATTAAAAGCAAACGAAGACTCATGGTAAAAAGTTAAAAGACAAGGACAGAGCTGAACTTGGTCATTTTATATGCTTATGTCTTTTTAAGCACACAGTATTAATTGTTGTTTTATTTATTGTATAGTTATTCTCACTGTCTGTTTTTCAGGTGGTGTGAATACCCTGAGACATGAAATATAACAAGGTCTGTTACAGATTAAAACAGGATCCAATAAAGAAGGCGTATTCAAAAATATAATACTGCCCCTTCAAATCAATAAATAAAGACAAGCATTTCATACACTAATGCATATATCTATGACCATTATAAATTAGTTGCTTGCCAGAAAATACACTTCTTAGCACAAGTGCCATTATTTAAAGTTGTCTGTTTAATGCACACTTAGTATATTTTCTCATCCAAAGCTGCACTGCATAATTAGACAACATCCATTCTTAAAAACTAAAGTAGATGCCAAAAATGTAATACATAAAGCATGACGTATTACAAATTTACATCTTCAAAAGTTATGTGTGGTTTCAGACAGAAAAAAATTGCAAAAAGATCACTATATTATAATGGCCAGGGTTTCATCTTAGCTTGCTCCATCTGTCGACTGGCAGTAATGTAAGTTATAATGCACTCATTCTTATTCAACTTCAGTGAATGGGTATTTTCCAGGGTAGTTCTATTAAGTGGACAACTAGATAGGTGTCTTAATAGTTTGCTGAATTATGGTTGTTTAAGCCTCGGTTAGATCAATGGGTTGATTGCTGGTTCTTTTCCCAGAAGACATTTATTGTCTTATAAGGTGAACTCAGATTTCTGTCTGTATTCCCAGCATGGATGGGTTTCTGGCAACCTATTGGTCATATACAGGATACTTTTATCTTTCCACTTAGGACCCCTTGGGAGCACTCTCTTACCCCCATCCAGCCAAGATGGGTGAGGGTGTCTGTCTTCTTCTGCCCTTCTTTGGGAAGTGTGGAACAGCCAGGTTGGTGGCAGTCACCTTGGTGAGAGCTATGACAGCTGCCAGGGTGAGAACTGTTCCATCATTGTCCTGCTGTGCAACAGTACAAAACTGGTCAGTCAGAAGGAGCAGGAAAATGTGGGACTGCTGAGGGATGCAGGGGACCTAGTGACAAAGGACACGAGAAAGGTGCAACAGCTTGATGATTTCTTTGCCTGAGATCATTGGCCAGGTCCACTCTCAGGCCTCCCAAATACCTGTGGTTCTGGTAGAGTGAGGTACAGCCTGTGGCCAAAGTAGATCAGGCTATGAACCAGTTTTGTAGACTGGGAAAGTAGAAAACAATGAATGCAGCCCAGCATCTGATGGTCCTGAGGGAGAGCTCTCTGTCCATTTCAAAGAGTGGAGATCAGTGAAACGGAGAAAGTTCTGGAAAATGACTGACTAGTCAGACTAAGGAGAACCCTCAGAAAGATCATGGATCAAAGCTTGTAAACTGTCTCCCACAGCACACTCCTGGAAAAGCTGCCACAGCTTGGACAGGAGCATTCTTTGCTGGGTTAGGACCTGGCTGGATGGCCGGGCCCAGAGAGTGGTGATGAACAGTGCTGCATCCAGCTGGGGCCAGCCACCAGTGGTGTCCCTCAGGGACTGTGCTGGGGTCATTTCTGTTCAATATTTTTATGGATGAAGGTATTGAGTCTGTCATTAGTAAATTTGCAGAGGACACTAAGCTGGGAGCATGTGTTGACCTGTTGGAAGGTAGGAGGGTTCTACAGAGAGACCTGGAATGGTTGGATGGATGGGTGGAATCCAATAAGATGAAGTCTAATAAGTCCAAGTGCTAAGTCCTGCATTTTGGCCACAATAACCCCCTGCAGCGTTATAGCCTGGGGACGGTGTGGCTGGACAGTGCCAAGGCCGAAAGGGACCTGGGGGTGTTTGTTGACAACCGGCTGAACATGAGCCAGCAGTGTGCCCTGGTGGCCAAGAAGGCCAAGGAAATCCTGGCCTGTATCAGGAATAGTGTGGCCAGCAGGAGCAGGGAGGTCATTCTCCCCCTGTACTTGGCACTGGTGAGGTCACACCTTGAGTGCTGTGTCCAGTTCTGGGTGCCTCAGTTTGGGAAGCACCTTGAGTCACTTGAGCGCATCCAGAGGAGGGCAACAAGGCTGGTGAGGGGCTTGGAACACAAGTCCTGTGAGAAATGACTGAGGGAGCTGGAGGTGTTTAGCCTGGAGAAAAGGAAACTCAGAGGTAACCTCATCACTCTCCACAACTGAAAGGTGTTTGTAGTCAGGTGGGGGTTGGTCTCTTTTCCATGCAGCAACTGACTGAATGAGAGGATACAGTCTTAAGCTGTGCCAGGAGAAATTTAGGTTGGATATTAGGAAAAAGTTTTTTACAGAAAGGGTGATAAAGTTCTAGAATGGTCTGCCTGGGGAGGTGGTGGAGTCACCATCCCTGGATGTGTTTAAAAAAAGATTGGATGGGGCACTTGGTGCCATTGTTTAGTTGAAGTGTTAGGGCATGGATTGGACTTGAGGGTCTTAAAGGTCTCTTCCAACCTTGTGATTCTGTGAATTCTGTGAAACACCCATTGCCAAGTACTCAAAGAACAGAACAGTGAAACTACATGCTGGGAGTTACCAAAGGCAAATTATGCCTGTAAACAAGCACAACAACATTAAGATGACTGGCTCAGTAAACGATAAAGGGAATGCAGTGGATGTTATCTACCTTAAATTAAGCACAGTCCTTTGCACTGTCTCCATAATGTCACTGTAGATAATTGGAAGGATGTAGAATGGAAGGAAGATTGCATGATGGATAAAATCTGTGTGGACTGTCTAGACTTAAGAAACAATGATTGGTGTTTTGAAGACCAGGTGATGGATGATTACTGGTGGCATTCTTCAGGGACTGATACTGAGGCCTGTGTTCTTTATTGGCTTCGTCAACAATCTGAGTGATGGAATGAGGTGGGATGAACCCTTGTCAAGTTTCTGGATGGCACCAAAGTGGGGATGAGGCAGGGGATTGTGGTGATGGAAATTGCCAATGGAGGCAGGGAGCAGGGCTGCCAGTTAGAGGGACCTCAACAGGCTGCATATAGGGACTAACAGAAACTTCAAGAAGTTCAAAAAAAAGCAAATGCAAAGCTCTGCATCAAGGATGTAAAACTGCAGTGGTACAGGAGAGTGAGTGACTAGCCAGGGCACCTCCAAAAAGGCATCTGGGAATCCTAGTGGACAAGTTCAGTGTGACTAAGAGAAGTGGAGGCAAGATGCATTAGGATGAGTGTAGCCAGCAGGTCAAGCAAAGTTATTATTTCCTGCTGTTCAGCTCTTGGGAGATCCCATCTGAGTACTGTCCAATTCTGGGACTCCATTGCACAAAAAATACATAGATAATTTGGAGCAAGTCTGGCAGAGAACCATAAGGCTGGTCAGGCTGAGAGAATGGTGCCTGATTGGGGGATGAATCTATTTGATAACTCTACTGACTACCTGTTGAATTCGTGTTACAGAGGAAAGGGAGCTACACTGTTCCCAGTGCAAGAACTGGAGGCAATGGAATCAAGCAGAAGCAATAAAAATTCTAATGAGACACAGAGTAAAAGTTCTTCATGGTGAGAATGATCGAGCACTGTACCAGTTTGCCTATCTCCATCCTTGAAGGCATTCAGAACTTGACTAGACAATACCCTGGGCAACCTCTGCTTAGTTCTGAAGTTGGTCTTGCTTTGGGCAGGAAAGTGGACTAGATAACCTTCACAGATTCTTATTTTTCCTGCGATTCTGATTGCTTATTATGGTTACTTCAGGTGCTGCTATTCAGGAGGAATAGCTTTCTTTTTTTCTATTTCCTCTATGATCTGTGGCATTTTGGCTCTGCTTCTTGCCTCACCTGGCAGCCAGCTTGTGCCTCTCAGCAGCTTTTGCACAATGCCACAGGAGAGCAAAGGCTAGTGGGCCATACAAGCTGGCCAGCATGCCAGGAGCCTTTGTGCTTCTGCCTGTTAATCACAAGGTGCTATTGAGGTGTGTAAGCTGGCCAGTGTGCCAAGAGCATGTGCATCAGGCACACAGAGAGAAATGATCTAGTAGCAGGCAGCAGCAGATTGCAGAGATGTGTCCCAGTGCTAAAAGGGGCAAGGCCTGAACCACCCATGTCAATTAGTGCAGTCAAATCAGATGCAGCAGCAACCAGTTAGACCACAGCTTATTGTCTCACCTTCCTTCTGGCCTGGTCACCCCCTCCATACCTCATCAGGCAGGTACCCTCATCTTTATTGGGAGGGGAATGAAAATCACATGGTATTACATTGGATTATTTTCTGTTATACTATAATAATTGCACTTATTGTATAGATTATATATACTATATGAGTTATATTATGTTATATTATGTGTTGCTCTTGACTCACTTTCCCAGTCTGGAAGTCTCCATGCTGCTCCATATGGTGATACGTTGTTCTTTGCAGCCCATGAGATATCTGAAGAGGCAAACAAGGCTCACACTTTCCTCTTTTGTGCAACAGATTTCAGTAAGTGTCTGAAACTGGAAGTGGGTATCCTAGCTTCAGGAGAGCTGGGAATGGGGTCAGACAAGAAGCTATCTCTTGGTAATCTACTCTTTTCTCTAGCAGAGACCCTTGCGTTGGAGGAGAGCAGCATGGAAAGGTAGAACTGGGCCCATAGCATCTCATACTTAAGGACAGATACCTGCTCATATCTGAGGCAGGGGGATCTCTGTCATGTTACGTTCACCCCAGTAAATCAGCGTGGCGCTGATTTGTAAATGGTTGGCCTCATTTACTGCATTCCTGTCTGCAAACTGAGCCTGTGCTAAGCTGCTGGAGCCCAGCCTCACTTTCCTCCAGCCGCTCACTTCCAAAAAATTATTGACATTGCCTCCAGCCCTTGGATGTTAGTGGTATTTTTGTTTTATGTTTTTCCTAACAAGTTGACACAACTTAACAATGTTGGTCTTGTCACCAGATTATTCTTCTAAATGAGACAGTTATTCACAGTGAGTCATTGAATATTTTACAACATGGTTACAGTAGCTGCTCCGACAGGTACCTGTGTATAGATGAGAGTGTATGTACTGTCACAGCATTGTCACATAGGAGATGTTTGCTCTGCCTTTATTTATACAAACCATTCAACCCCTCCTCTCCCTTGCTCACAGTCTGCCCTTTAATTCTCACGGCACCATCCTTCCACCTTGTTACTCAGGTGGATGCACCGAGATGGCCCCACTGCTGCTGTACCTCTTGGGTTTCATTGGGTGTTTGGGGAAAATATATGTTATTAATATCAAGCAACTGGAGCTGTGACCTGTAGACAGTTTATTTCCTGGCAGGCCAGTGAGCTTTGGAAGAGGGATTCATTCCTTGAGGTGGGGATGGCTCTGGAAACAAAGTTCTTTCAATTTTTCCCTTTACACAGTCCCACTTGATTTATTTTTCTGCTTCTTCGAAAGGACTTTATGGCCAAGAATAACCAGAATATCTGCCCGTTTGCTTATAAAACCACTCTGTGCATATCTGAAAATAAAGACCTCTAGTATCTTCTCACCCTACCTGTAACCATCCCCAGGGAATGTGTGTGCATATGCATGGATGTGTGTGTGTGTGTAACTCTACCGTAACTCTCTAGTTTGCCCAGGGTTTAAGGAATAGGAGCTTAAGTGAAACTCACCCCAGATTTTTGATACTTTTTGGTGATCAGAAAGCCTCGCTTATCATCTCCACTACGTGGCAGGACATCAGAACTGAACCACTTGGGTTCTTTGCAAGGTGTTTTCTCTCCTTTTTAATGCCTGCGATAAAAACTGCTTCTCAGAAATTGTGGTGCTTTAATTAATTCACATTTTAAACATACTTTGAGGTTCACAAGCATGTTTATTGAATATAAAGTATGCTTTTAAGAGTTTATGATTTTTTTTGCAGCAGTGTTTGGGTTATTTTTTCTCCTTTTTTTTTCTTTTCCTTGAAAAATAATTGTCCCAGAGCTAGGTAAATAGCAGGAGAGTCTGAGCAACAGCTAAAGGGCCTCCATTCTCTGTCATCTTGTACCTTGCACCTTGTCACACCTGTAAAGAACTGGTGTAAAATGGCAGCATGCAGATCTGCTAGTACTTTACACTCCTTTTGCACAGAGTGAACAGACTACACAAGGTGCAAGGCCCAAAGGCCCTGTGTTTCTGCCCATTTGGGATATGCTCTTTGCATCAAATCTTGAGATTTCTTCCTTTTATTAAAGTAAACCCAAAGGGGTCCCCTAGAGGCATAGCCAATATTCACTCCTTGTGGGCACACAAATCCAGGATTAGCCTGTGGCTGTTCCCAGGGAAAGTGTTTGCTAGTGAAGTCTGAGCCAGTGTTAGGCAGGTACTGTAATGTAGAGGACCTGCTCCGGGTGTTTATTCATCTGAATTAGATGAATGGAATGCCTCTGGAATGCCTATTTGTGTAC
Organism: Passer montanus; assembly: GCF_014805655.1. NCBI lineage: Eukaryota > Metazoa > Chordata > Aves > Passeriformes > Passeridae > Passer > Passer montanus. The sequence goes on from NW_024367037.1 coordinate 7,220,465, forward strand.
CCCCAGAGCTTAAAACTCCATTGTGCTTGTGTCCTTAGATACGCTGTTTATCTGAAAATGATTTTTCTTTCACATTACTGTGAATCCTCCCACAAGTCAGGAGGATCTGACACTGAAAATATTCTCTGCTGATTTCTCCCAGCTAACACACAGAAGCACGGTGGATGGGAGACCTTCCAAATTGCCAATTCCCTAAAAGTCACATTTTTTTTTAAATGCCAGAGTTTCATTTTCACTAGGCAAAGCAGAGGAGAAGACTGGTAGAGGAATAACTGTTAAAGCTAGATCTGAAATTATTCCAAGTCTGTGAATCTGCTCCTTTGCAGGAAGACAGTGCTGAATCCCTAGCACTTTCCATGACTTGCTTCTTTGCAGAGGTCCTCTAATGGTAAATTGAAGCAAACCAAATTCTCACCACAAAAACTCACCTGAATTCCAATGTATACACCTGATTTTGAATCCCAGTCCAGATTTAAAGAAGATAAAGGAGGTCTGTCCATGTACAAAAATATCCTTAGATGGCTAAAAATAATCAAAAAGCACTGGAATAAATTCTTATTAATAAACTAAAATTTATCATCTGGCTTTTCTGGCACTCTAATGATGAAAGATGCAAGTTGTACGTATTACAGATACACAGATGTCTGTCATAAGTAATAGAAATTATTAATATTATTATTAATGTGTCTTACACCTAGAGGGTCTAACTGAGATAAGAGTCGCACTCCTTGTGCATGCAGTCAGACACTGCAGTCTGCCACATACATAGAGAATAAAGGCAAATAGGCACGACCAGAAGGAAAAAAAAAGGCAAGGCACACAACAGGATCAATCTTGGGCTTTTTCAGAGGACCTTTTTCAGAGAAACCTGAATTATCCTTGATTTTCTAAGGAAGATGGACAGCCTACCTCTTTCACCTTATTGAAAACCTCAGCCTGATGGACTTCTCTGAGTCCATACAGGAAACCCATGGACAGGGGCAAAACATGTCCAGGCACAGCAGCACAATGCAAATCTCTAGAATGCTTTTGCACAGAAATAGCATTTCTTCATACAAAGAACTGTGTTTGGGCTCATGTCTAGCTTAGATTAAAGAGCAGTGGATAAACATCTATCTTTGTTACCACCACAACCATGAATTTTAAGGGTTAGTCATCCCCGAGACCTGGAATGGCTCATTCACGAGAGACAGAAATATTTCATTCAGCCTCACACTCCTGGAAGGCTGACACTCCTGGGCAATGAAGCTCCTTTTTTACCTTTCTTTTCTTTCTCAGTGAGTGATCTTGACTGCATTTTCACCAAAACAGAGATGCAATATCTCACAAAGTGGTGCACTGCATGTTTCTGCCGGCATTCATTGGCTGTGCCTCGCGTGTAGGGCAAAGGCTTAGCCTCTAAGATTTGTTGGCAGCCTCCTGCTCTTTGTTCTTCAGAATGTGAAAATAGTGTAAATAGCAGCATCTGCAATTGCTCCTGCTGCTCTGACTGCCAGCCAAGTCAGATCCCCCTCCCCTCGGAGAGCAGTCCACATGCTGCACACAGGACTGGACCGGGGAGGAATTATATGCGGTGAGAGTGCAGCCTCAGGAGTGCTGTGAAGAATACGGGCCATCAGACAGGAAGGCAGATAGACTGCCTCCGAGTTCGCCTATTCCCAAATGAAATTTAAAAAAAATCTCTTCCCCACATCATGAGTCTTATATATTTTTTTAGGATTTTTGTGTCTAAATCTATCTTGCTACCAAAAATGTTTTAAAGAAAGGGAGAGAATAATTCACTCACTGTTTCTCTTGTGCAAGCAGAGCTCTATTCCAAGAGCAACCAACCTTTCTGTCATGATCCTATACCTTCCTGTACAGATTCTCACACTGAACCCATCATGACACTTCAGAGATTTCAGCAGCTGGGCTCAGGTTCACTGTTTTTCTGTTTATATTGTGGTTTTAAGTAATTTTTAATGTGCATGTGGAAATGAAGTTTTAGAAATGCTGAAAAGTGATTAGTGCTTTTTTTCCATCATATACATACACATGCATACATGCATACTATACACTGTACATATCTGTCACAATGGATTTTTTCCTTTCCAACTCAGGATGAAAAGACACTTTAGTCCCTTTTCATGTGAAAGGCATTCAAAAATACCTGTTTGTCCAATTGAAATCTGCAAAAGAGGTGGAACAGTGTGTAGGCAGAGCGAGACGTTCATTTACGGTCTGCAACAAGGGAAGCTGGCAAAGAGCCCTGGAGTGAAATGCGCGTCCCAGAGAGATGCTGTTGATGGAAGGGTTCTGCAAGCTTCTTTCTAGCCAGCCCTATCAGACAGTGCCACCCCAAAAGCAAACTCTTATCATGCAAAAAATGGCATGTCAAGGTCAGTGATATAAATGAATTGTCAAAGCATCTCATAGGCAGGCAGCTGGCTAGACTCGTTGTCAGCTGATGGCAAGATTAAAGCTTTAAAGTCTGTAAAAGGATTCAAGTTCTTCCTCGGCTACACAGCAGTTGTTCTGAGCTGATGTTCTATCATGAGGTTCTTATTTTGCAAGCAGAAATTTCTTATTTTTAAGAAAGACATTAACTATCTTTTAAAATTTTGTTTCTAACCCCTCTTCCTTTCTCTCTTATTACAGTCTTTTAACTCTAAACCAGCAGCATAGTAACCACAGTCCCATCTGTCTTCAGAGACCTGAGCTTCTTTGTGAGCCCACCTTAACACCAAGATTCACAGCTTTCAACAACATTTTACTCTCCTGTATTTATTTTTTTACTTGCATCATTCCAACACATGCCAACCTCTAGCACATAAAATGCTTGGCTCAGAGGAACAGACGTATACAGCTGCACTGTAATTGTATAAAAAAAAGCACGCTAATAACTCTTCAGTGCATTGAAAAACTCTGCTCACTGCAGAAGTCTGGGCAGATTGGCACATGGTGCAGAGGCATAGATTACACAGTGCTTAATGGCTAAAACTGGAGTGCTAATATAGCCCAAATACACTCACTTTACCTTAAAGAAAATGAGACTTTTTTTTCTTCCTCACAACAAGTGGATTTTAACCCAACAACACTAGAATATTTGAGGAAAGCCAAGTGTACCCTATGTAAACAGAGAGGACTGCAGTGAGAACCTAAACCTAAGAGCTATGTTCTTTTAGCAAGAGGGAAAGACCACCCTATGGGAGAAATAGCCAGTCAAAACAGCTCAGATTTTTAATGCCAATCACTCATGCATGAGTTACAGACGAGTCGTTCCTTGCAGAAATTACCTACACAGTAGTTTTGAACAGTGAGTCCATTTCCAGGAAATTTTGAACTACTCTTTGGAAAAAAAAAGGACGAAAATGCATTAAAAAGATAGTTTCTTTCAAATTATCCTTAGTGTCTTCCTGTGTGCAGTTTGAAGATAACTTTTCAATGTTAAATCTGCATAGACTATGCTATAAGATTTTCCCTGGTTTAAGTGAGTGAAAAACTGAAAATCATATTGAAAAATAGTGTTCTTATTTGTACAAAGATTATCCAGTTGCAGTACAGATCTAACATTCACAAAGGCAGGCAGAATGGCACATGCTGTGAGCATACCACTCAGCTTAAAAGATTTAATTCAGGAAAGTTGCTCTATTGAAGAAAAAGTAATGTAAGCACTTGCCTAACAAGGAGTGTTAAAACTGCTTTCCTAAATATGGATAGATTGGAGCATGCACTTAAGTGGTTTCCCAAACCAAGGGATTACACCTCCAACAATTTTACAAATTAATTTTGAATCTAATTCAGGGAAACAGGACTGTGCCCACTCCTCCTCTGGATATGCACTCCTTTTTCAGCCACACATGGACCTTTGCCATGAGCATTCAGTGACCCCCTGAAGGACCAGGCTGGGACTGGTCCCTGCATGGGCTGATAACCTGTATGCAGCTGCCACACACCATAAATGCACTGGTGTGGCCAGTAAAATCAGTAAGCCATAACCTACCCTGCAAACTGCAGGGGGATGAACTAGGGAAGGCTTTTGAAGTAATACATAACAACCCTTCTAAAACTGTAGCCTCAGTTTTTGCCATGTGCTGAAAAGTTGGAGATACAGAGGAACCTTCTTCAAGTTGTCCAAGACTTACTAAGGGAAGGAGGACCTGCAGCCTTGGAGACAGCCAAGGTGTCTATATCCACTGTGGAGAACCTTTCCTTTAGTTGGCTTGAAGCTGGAGCAGTGCAGATATACTGGTTACACCAAGGATGTTAACCACAACAGAGGATTAAATAATACATGCATATGTAATGAAAAACAGAGTACATTAAAAAAAAGGAAAAAAAAATATACACACACACACACACACACACAGACAGAAAAATATTCAAAGCAATGTTTTGTCCCTATTGACAATTCACATATTGAGAATATATTTTTCTGTAGCTTTTGGATTTCTCTAACATTTTCAAACATTTAGGGCACAGTCTGGAAACCAAGCTGACAGACACCACCCTTGAGCGATACTGGTTTGCCACTGACCTCGTGCACCAGTCAAAAAGAATAGCCTACTCCATCTTTTACCCTGGCACGTGACTTCAGAAAAATCAAACAAGAGTTTCTCATTACACTTATTAAATTTGAGTATGGCTTGTTATTAATTGACTGAGGTAAAACAAAACCCTCTCACTGTAAAACATAATTATTTAAGCTAAAGTGCTGATGACTCTGAATGCCATGTTATAGCACATAATCTATGCTGAAATGAAAGATAGAAACACCTGATTTTGGACTAATTGCACTGAATTCAGTGCATTTGTTATAACCAGAAAAGTGAGACTTGAGAGGAATGCTGGATATGGGTGCTGTCTTTTATCAGTCACCAGATGCCAAGGCTTTCCCTACCCCCATGGAAACAGGCCATCAATGAGATACAGCAATAGAGAAAGCCTTCCAGGTCCATGCCTATGACTAATAAAATAGCAAATCAAAGTATTTACCTCTTATGTAGGAGCAGCACAGGAAGATATGCTTTGCATTTGTTCCCAAATATGTCTGTAGCTGGGTGGGTTTCTTGCAGTATCTTTCTTCCTCTAGTAGTTTCCAGTTTTCTGGTGTACTTTAATTTGGAAGGGGAAAGGGCTTCCTATTAGTAAATAATTCATCTATCATACTTGTATCTTAGATTTATGAAGTGACTTTTCTTCACCAAAGAGCATTGCAAATGACTGGCTAGCTCATCCCTTCTGATTTTTTGCCACAGAAGAGAAGGTTCAAATAGCCCAGAAATCTGTCGGAGGAGGAGGGAGCTGAGTGTGGCACTGTCGTCCTCCCCTTTGCCTGTAGCTCAAAGCATGGCTGTGTGTATGAATTCTGCCTGACTGGAGGTCCACTGAGATTTGGGGCTGAGAAGGAGCTCAAGTGAAATGTGTGTTCTGGGCAGTCATGAACCCAGGAGGAGCAACATTATATGTGGCATAAATGTCTGATAAACCCACATGGGAATAGGCATGGAAGCAATGACTTGGCTTAATCAATAGCAGCTGCTAGATTCACTTTTATGGTATTGTATCTCATGAGGGCATGAGGTGTTTTGGTGTGTAATGGGTCCTGCAGGATTTGTGGCAAGCAGTGTTGTTTGGGGAAAATATTGTAAAGGGTCTCAGCCCTTCTCCAAATGCATCAAAAATTTGTGGGGTTTTACTGGAGTCTCCTAATGTTGATATCCTCATAAATTTTTGTGGCTAAGGTGGAGTTTCCCAGGGTTAAATCACCAATGACTAATGATGAGCATTGTACAGCCTCACCTTTAAGCACCTTCTTTGCAAGGCAGAGTTAAACCCCTAAATTATGCATTTAGGCTCCCCTTCAAAATCAGAAAAGTCTGCTGCCTGAGAGTGCCTTGTCACAAGCTGACATGCTGAGCCAGGAACCAGTAGGAAATGGTTTATCCGGTTACTCTGTAAGGATTAATTATGATGGTGACTAGTCCCCAGGTCTCCTTTCTATCCTGCCAAATGCTTTAACCAAGGATTAGAGAACCACTGACATTTTTTCCCCCTGCTTTGTTTATTCAATGCCCTTTTCACCTTCTTTTGGTGGTGAACACCACCTCCCCAGGCAGGCCTGCTCTGCAGGAGGGTATTTGAGCTGGAGTCAGCCCCGTGACAGAGTGTGAGTCCATGAGCATGTGCTCCAACCCCCAAGCTCAGGGACAGACCTTTGCTTGTAGGAGAGGTGGCCGAGGGAGGGGGAGGAGGAGCAGCTCCTGTTTCCAGGAGGCTCTGAATGGACACACATATATTAGGCATGCTTGGAACATGCGTTGAAACAGTAAAACTTTTCCACAAAAGCTATTTATCATAGCCTGAAGACATGCCCTAACAAAAATTCACTTAGAAAGCTGATAGGGTCTTGCTTTGCACTAACTTTCATGCTCCTTTCCTTCTTTATTTTCTGCAGTGTACAGAAAGGTACAGACAGAAAGCACATCAAGAGATTTTTGGGTTTTTTTTCCCCGACTTGACATTGCCCCACACAAGAGATTATTTCCTTTTTAAGCTCCTCCTGTATTAAACACATGGGTACTTCCCTTTCCTATGCTGCTCTTGGGGATTACTCTGGTGGATCCTGCTTGATGACAGAATGGAGCTTGACAATAAACAAAGAAATGGCATCCCAAGCAAAGGGGATTTCACTGTGAGCATGCACCTATATTGACAATATTCACTGTCCAATCCCTCACAGATCCACCTCATTCACTTCCATGACACAAAACATGGGGTTTCATTTTAACCCTAAAGGTATGTAACCAACACCTTCTATGAAACTTCAGTTTGCAGTCAGGAAAAGGCAAAGTTCCAGCAGAATGTAATGATTTGGATACAATGGACCTATATAAACACTCCTGCCATAATGCAGTTTTCCCAGACACCTCTTTACAAGCCTACATTGGGGCCCAGATCAGTTGCTGTAGGCGCAGCATGCACTCAGAGAAGAGCACTTCTTCCTCTGTGGAGCATAGATATATGATCACCACTTCTCCACAGGCTCTAAGGAGCTCCAGGCTGGAGCTGCCCTTGTGGAGGGCTGAGGGAAGCGCCAGGGAATGAGGGACCTGAGCAAGATAACAAGTAAATCATGTGTGGGATGTATTGCCTATGAGTTCAGCTGATACCAGCTACCCTTGCTAGCCAGAGCAAGTGTTTCTTCCCCAGCAACAGATCTCCATTCAGCACAGACCTCTTCAAATGTTGGCAGCATTGACGCTGAGGCTCAAGAACACCTGGGCATATTAGTGATGGGACAGTGCTACTAGATCTGTCACTAGTAATGTCTGATGCATCCAGAACTCTCATGTGTCAGCACCAAAATGACACTGTCCCCTTCTCCTGATTTTTTTTCCTTTTTTTTTTTTTTTTTGGTAGAGGAAGATCATCCAGAATCAACCCAGTAAAAAGAATTGTCATAAAATCTCACACCATTGACTTGTAAATGGAATTGAATCTGTGGAGTCTACATAATGATCCTATCAAAAAGGGAAAGAGCTATCACATTCATGTAACAGATGAGATATGAAATGACTACTATGGCAGATGAACACCCCAGAGGTATTTTGCTTTATTCTACTCACTGCGTTTATATCTCCAGTTTCTCTAATTTTAGTTATTTTTTTCCTCAGGTCTCAAGACAAGAAAAGAAACACCTTCTTTTCTTTTTTTTTCTTTCCTTCTTTACTTTGTTCTTTCTTTTTTTTTTAACAAATAACCTCATACAGAAGTCAATAATATAAATACTTATGTTTCTAAGGTCAGTGCTGGGGCTTTATTAGAACTGATTTTTCACAATGCATTTCTCTGCCGTTGCTTCTGCTGCTGCTGCTAGAAACCTTCCAGTCATTTCCCCTTCGCTATAATCATCATTTGGGTTGCTGAGAAGTTAAAGTACTTGCAGAAGACAGGGGCCAAGTAGTGACAGCCTCACCTTCCTTGCTAAAGAAATTGCCCTGCTTAGGAAAATCAGATGCAAAGCCCTCCTCCCTCCCCTTCTAACCCTCACACATTCCTTTACATCTCTTACCTCCATCTCTTTCCCCCTTCTCCCCCGGCCCCCTCTGCTCAGCATTTTGATTAGTGACTACTTAAAATAATCAGAACAGCCACTTAACTGGCAGTCTCACACTCGCACCTGAAGCTAAAACACAGTGTCATAAAAATGAAAAGTCATCAGAATCGCAAAGACTGCCGTTTGCATGCAGCTGCCAGAAGAATATATTCATACAGCAGTGATTGTGCAGCGCTGCTGTTAGTCAGCACAGGCTGGATTAGTACACAGACCCTTCTATCACTGCCCTCCAGGGATTCACACCCTGGGTTTAATTAGGGTTTGTGCCTGGTTTTGCTTCAGAGAGATGCTGAGTTAAGTGCAGCCCCAGTGTATTGTGCTGGACGACCTCTGTCTATATGGAACATGCTCCTGCTGTGGCATACACAACACACATGCAAACCCCTCACACACATTCTCCTGCTCCTTTTCTGTACATTATTGCCAATATTATGGCGCACAAGCTGGAGGGTACTATTTAAACCATGTGTTTTGTACTTATTAAACACTGCTGGCCACAGGGAATGAAATGAGCCAGGGCTCATTCCTAGGAAGGGTTGTTGTGGCACTGTTTAATTGTATAGAACAATATCATCCAATGTGATGTAATGAAGAGCTATGGAGAAAAACAGCCTTTTCCCTTGGAGACAATGGCAATGTTTTTTAATTTTTATTTTTTTCACTGACAGGTTGAGAGACAAAAAGCACAATGTGACCTTCTACCATATTCTACATACCACATTAAGCCCTAGACCCATATGTATCCTCTACGAGCATATTATCAGTAAACAAGGTAAAGAGTGGACAGCAAACAAAGAGAACAAGACTTTGAGAGTTAGAACTGTTGCTAAATCAATCCTTCATGTCTCTTTCCCTTTACAAAAAGGAAAGGAAATATTCCAAACTGTGCCCAGAGCATAGATAGCAACCTTTGAATTACAGAGTGGTACTGAAAGTGTAGTGCATCTAACCTCAATCTTATTTAAAGTTTTTTATACTCTGTCATTGTTTTGGTTTAAAAGGCCCTCAAGGAAGTTTGTAAAATGTGTATTAGCTATCTGAAAGAGCAGTTGTCTTCTATATAAATAAATATTAGAAACTATCCCAAAGTCCCTTGTTGTGAATGGAATTTTTCCATTGATTTTGGTGAGCTTGGATAAGACCTTTAGGCAGTTGTCTAAAAGGAACAGTTTTGCTAACTTTATATCTATATTTTCAACTTATATTGAATAAAAATAGAGACAAATTTTGAAAGCTCTGCAAAATCAGAACAAGCAGAGTGACTTGTGTTATAATAACTTGCTTCCCTTGAGCTGGCTCTGTCTCACCTTCTTTGGTGTTTGCTTACAGTGGGTAAGAGAGATGTAGGCTTTGTGCAGAGCAGTGATACACAGAACAGCACCGCACAGCAGGAAGCTGGGGATAGAAAACAGACAAAATGCTGGCCACCAAAACCAGCACTGAGCATGGGGTTGCTATGAAAGGTAGCCTACACTGATTTTACTGATTTAGTCATATAGAAAAATTTTCCCCCTTTGTCCCCTTTTTTGTGTTGACAACTGTTACCTGCATGATTTCATTGAACCTCAAATCCTTCTCTTTTCAGTGATTTCCTTCTTACCTGTATCCCTATGTGAGCCTTGTTCAAGAGAAATAAAGACAGGAAAGCAGAAAAATGACATAATTGAGAGGGTGTGAGGGAGGGCAAAGGCTAGAAGGAAAAAGGTAGGAGATAATCAAGTACAACCAAGGAAAAAACATGAAAATGTTTGCTTCCTTATAAGTAAGATACAAGAATTCCCAAAATCACAAATAGGAAGTTTGACTATGAGGCTAAAGCTAAACTCAAATCCAGTTAAAGAGTGGGGGGGAAAATCTTAAAGATCTCCACTCTTGCAAAGGTTGAGAAGATCACTCTGAGGACAGAAAAGAAGAATAATGAAGCAGAAAGGAAGCATAGCACACATTGCTTAAGGAAGGAATGAGGTTTAAAACCTTGTTTTGAATTTTAATGGCTCCCAGCCCCCTCCCCATGAGATAAGAGAGAAAAGTAGAGCAGAAGGCTCCAGCTCCTTTTTCTCCAGCAACTTTGGTAACTGCTTACTATTGACTGCAGCCTTCACCTGGCTCTCACAGAGGACATCCTGGATTCCTTTCCTCATACCAGAGCCCCAGCCCAAGCCTGCACCAGCTGAGTTGGCACCTGCTGTGCAGCAGGTGGTGGCCATGCCCCTCACAACCTTCTGCCCTGGGGAAGCAAAGGGAAACCCACTGTGTCTGCCACCATGACAGGGCTCCAGGGAGGTGGAAGCTGTTGAGCCAGATTATACAAGAACCAGGGGACTTGTAAAGCTTTTATTGGCATTTAAATACATATTTGGGGACTGTTCTGCACATGTAGTATTTAATTTCCACACCTGGTTATTTGCTGCTATTGAAGTCTATGATTAAGCATCTTAGAACCTCCATTTTTATAAGAGTCCATGCACATGAATATCACTGCAAGACCAAGACTTTGTCACTTTGGTGCATGAGAGGGAGCCTGGGCCCCAGGAGATGAGCACCCCTTCTCACAGGCACGTGGATCTGCTCACTCAGCCTGTACTGCAGCATCAGAGACTGACACTTGTGTCCACCTTTGTCCTGCTGTCAGACTTTGGCAGATGTTGTCATCTGACCCAGTTCTCAAGGACAATGGGGGATTCCTGCCTTTCTCTTAAAGTTGCAACTGGCCCTTGTTGAGCCTATGTAATAACCTCAATATTTGTTCATTTCAAATTTTTATCAAAAACAGAAGCTTTTTCCTTAGTGGGAAATCTATACTAAATTAATATGCATTGCAAGATATTTTTCTGATGCAAAAGATCTAATTCTTAATTGACCTCCACTTTGCAACCAGTCTGCAGCTACAGGGGTTAATATTTTTTATTAGGCATAGTGGAGGTAAATCCAATATAAAGACTAACTGGGATCCCTTCCACACCTATCTCTTTCATACAGGAACATGGAAATACTAGGAGGCTTTTGATTTGGGTTTTACAAGTGAAACAACCCCCCAAAAGGGTGATAAAATGGGCCAGTAAAAAACACTGACTCCAGCTCTTTAAAAGGAGAATTTTACCATTTATACTCCAACCAAATCTTCCTACCACTGCAATGGGGCCTGCAGGTTCCTGTCTTTGCCATGCCGATGGTGTTTCCAAGCAGAATTGCCTCATCTGAACTCATTCAGGTGCCCTTCCCTTGAGTCAGAGGCAAGAACACACTGGCTGATGTCTTCAGTCTCCCTGCCTCTTCCCCAGCCTCTCAGCAGGGATACTCAGCCTCTGGCAGAGGGCAGTGCTGGTTGTTCACATGGAGATGCAGTGGGGAGACCAGAGTGGGAGACAAAAGCGTGATATGCTTTGTCACCTTCCAAGAGTCACTAGATTATTTTCCTTCTGCTTTTGCGAGGCCTTGCTCACCTCCCACAGTCTAGACCCAAACATCATTCTATGCTTTGTCACCTTCCAAGAGTCACAGTTCTTTTCCTTGTGCTTTTGCGAGGCCTTGCTCACCTCCCACAGTAGACCCAAACATCATTTTATTTCCTCAATTAGATGTAACCTGTAGGAAGCAGGTAAAAAATCCAGGGAGCTGCTCACTCACAGTCATTCACTCGCATCGGGTTTTCAGTTTTCTCATGGGAACACTTTTGAGAAGTCTTTCCACACGCTCACATCTAAAAGTGCTTTGCTCGTCACAGAGGCTCAGGCAGGGCCAGTCTTAGCAGTAGTATTTTTGTGTGGAGGAAGAACTGCACCACAGCTAACAATAAGCACTTCTTCAAGAGCTAATTGAAGATAGAATGTATAACACCATCTGTAACCAGCCATCTGGTGATTCCCAATAACACTGCCTTCCACACCACAAGGAGGGGAGGAATTTATAGAATAGCAATCTAGTTTGAACAATCTGATTTGGATAAAACGTGAGCCCCTCTCTGCCACCTCCTCAGCCATTATCCGCCTTCAAACTGTGTGAAACCACAGCTCTTGTGGGGCTTTAGAAAAATTGCTATAGGACTGTGAATAATAATGATGGTGATAATCAGAAATGTATTTATTAGTTACCTTTGAACTTTCAGATTCCAGCTGGACAAGATGCAGGAAACTAAGACCTCAGGAGAGTCTTTTTTCACAGAAATGACAGACCAGCTTTGCAATCCCAAGGGACAGTGCTAGCAGAGATAAGTATCTAAAGTTAGGAGTGATTATCTGAGTTGAACTTGCAAACCTTCTGCAGCTCACCATAATTCCCTATTCCTTCTCTTACTAATACATGAAGGCACTGTAAATTAATGACCATCAACCTGTCAGTTGTGAATCAACAATATATTTTACTCACAGGAATGCAAAATCAAAACAAATCCCCCTCAAACACCAGGGGTTTCTGATGTACTCTTGGAACACAAAAACATCTGACGCTATTTTTGCCACATATCATTAGTGAAATTTGAACCTGTGCTGAATCCTCAAGCGGTCTTTTCTTTAAACTGTGAGAGAATTTTAGCAACTGCATTTGGTACCCCTGCAAACACAGGCAGAGACTGGTAATACGGACAGACCTCCACTTTGTGCAACACAAATGGCACCAACCATAATAAATATGAGGAGTGATTCCCAAACCGAAGACTGGCAAATAGTTACCCAGCTGCTACAGAAATAGCAAGATAGATTTTTTTTTAAAGAAAAGAAATTAAATGAAATGGATATTAGCTGGAAACATCTGTGTTCACCACAGAGCAAAATGCATATTCAGCAGCCAGTTTATTGGCTCTTTAGAGGATGTGAATGGTGCATTGTAAATAATGACACGCCTGTAATAAATTCCCAGTAAAAAAGAGAGGGGGACTGAGCCTGTTCCTCCCACAATTCACATTTCTGGGTCCCTGCTGTGAGTGATGATTCACAGCAGTCACAAATTCCTGTTTTCAAAATGCTATTGTATACTCCAGGGCTTTCATTAAGTTTTACACTAGCAAGGGAAATTTAAAACTTGAGAGAGAGAGAGAGAGGCTCTGTGGTGACATTCATTTAACACTCACTGTACTGCACTGATAGATGTGATAGGAGGGTGCATGTCAGAAATCAGTCTGTGTTGCTTTCTTTAAATGTAAAGAATGGTGCACAAAACCCTGACAGTGTATAAGAAACAATTCAAAAAAACACCAAAATTGTGACTTGACAGCTTTTGTGTTTTGGAGGTGTATAAAACATTGCATAAATGTATTGGGCTCCAGCATTTAATTTGTGCTCCTACGGGACAGGCAGCTGTCTTAATTTCCTTCTTGATGCAAGTATATCAGGTCTGTAAGTGTTATGTATAAAAGATGTACTGTTCCAGCCTCACAGCTCCAGGACTGAGCTAGCTGCAAAGAAAGATCTCGTTGCAGAGAATATACCTTTTCCTGTCAAAGCTGCGTATCAAGATGTGCAGATGAATTTTTGCACCCTGACCAGGGAATTCCTAGAACATCATTCTGGTGCATGGAGTTCCAGCATACTCCCTCCACTGGGCCTTTCACCTCCAGGACATGGTTTTATATTCAGTCTACATCATTTCAGCCAAACGGTTGTTCTACAGCTGCAAAGCGCACTAATGAGATGAGTTTTTGGCAGACTCACAAAGTTCTCAGTGCCCAGAGTTACACATGTTGTACACTGTCTGCTGGCTACCTCTGTTTGCACTTAAGGAGGCACTGTAAGATATTTTTTACCAGAGAATATATTGCCCAGTAGCTAAAATGTCATACAAGCTTCTTCTCACACCAGTGAATTTGCCATACCCCATTCATTTAGAAAGGAGGCATCCTTATTCTCAGCTAAATTAAGGGCAGATTTTCCAAGAACCAGGGCCAAATTTTGCTCCTACTTTTTTTTCTTTTAAACCCAAGTGCAATTTCATCTTTTCATTGGTACTTCTCAAGCAAAGACAAAATGACTGTGTCTCTCATATGGCTGTGGTATATTTCTCTGCTTCTTTTTGCTCTGAAATTTAAAACCTTCTGTCACAATTTTTAGATGTAATTACTGAGTTCAGAGTTTCACATTGAGAGCTGCACCCAACACAGGTATGAAGACATAAGAGCATGAAATAAAAGCTGTTCAGATCCTGCCTAATAAAAATCTGTAACACTTCATCAACATCACAGGCTTATTAATTTCAGGGTCATTTTAAGAGAGAATTTGCAAAATTTGCGCTGTTTTCCACTTTGAAAAAGAGATTGGTGTAAATCTTGGAAACAGACCCATTACATTTAATTAAAACACAAACAGAACTGAAAATGCTTTTGCTTTTCTCTCCCTCACCCTTTGCACTTTTCATTTGCTCAAAAAGTGGGTAAAAGTTTAGTGTACTTTTTGGTTGTGTCTGAGATTTGCTTTAAAAAAATACATGTAAGGTGGGAAAATGCTTTAAACGTTAAGTAGTCAACTAATGGCACTTCATTAATTTGCTTTGTTCAGGAGCTGGAGCAGGGAAAATGTACTGCTCTAAAAGCACTGGGCTGCAAGACTTCAGAGCAGAACCTACATGATCCTATCCCAGCTCCACATCTCCTTCCTTTCCCGTGCAAATGTCCCTGAGGCTATCCAGCCCTGCATGACAACACTCCCTCTACACCTCACCCCATCCCGAGCCAACATTTTGGGAGCCAGCACTTCAGGATTTGCAGCTCCATACCAGTTATTTAATTTTCCAGGGAGTACCACCTCATCTTTCTTGGAGGTTGCTGCCTGCCAGCCAGCTGCCATTTTGTGGAGCGCGGTTGATAGAGCGTGTTGTGGAAGAATCAAGCCCTGCGCGCTCTCAGAGAAGGTGCTATTTTTGGTTCTTCTCTTCCTTTTTTTTCTCACCTATGCTGAGGAACTACAGCTATTCAAACTGACTGCCTCTGCCTGCCTGAGGTATGGAAAACAATTTTTTTTTCTGTCTGGGGTAGGTGGAATGGCATGGTGTCATGGAGCTGCTGCCAGAATGGTCCGTGGGTCACTGCCCAAGTTCTTGGGATGGAATTTGGTCTGCAGGGCAGCGGGGCAGCAGAGATACTGGATACTTTCTCATGCTACAGCCAAAGGAAGCAACAAGGACAGGGAGAAGCAGCTAGGTTTCATTTCTGCAACATAGTGTTTTTCTTGGGATCTTTTGGTTAGTTTCTTGGTGAGGTGGATAACTGGAATTTCCAAAACGAGTTGGTGTTAAATATCAGGTTCACTGGCAGAAGACACATTAAGCTGGGTAGGGTAGGTGTGCTGATAGTATTTGTTTTCACAAATAATATTCATGAGACATGTTTTTAAGAAAGAAAGCTTTTTCTTTGCAAGATCTCTGAGGCAGAATAATGGGAACTGCTTTTTTGCCTGCCCTTTATATCATGGAACAAATGGATAGGTACATTTTTATTGGTACGCAGGTATTTTCACCATGAATCACCAGAATTGACTTTTCCTTAAACTGCATCATTTGTCAGAGATATTTTTTTTTTAAATCTAAATTTTGATAGGTGTCCCTCCTCTTCTGTATGACACCACAACAATTAGGTTCATCTGAAGCTCTCAAAGGTGTAGAGCCCTGCTTTCAATCTGTGGTGGTTGGTGGAAAAATACTTTACTTGGGAGTTTTACTGGTCTAAGAAAGCCAAAGCCTGTTGAATGCCACGATGTACTCCAAAACATATCTCCTTGATGTCTGTGATAATAGGAGATGATGCAGGTCCAATTGGGAAAGACTATCACTGAAAGTTAGGATGTGAAAACTGGATTTGACAGAGCAAGTATTGTTTGCTAATTTAGCAAATAATTTCCTTGCATAGGCAATGCAATGCAAATACATGTGTGCATTAAGAACCTGAAGAAAATAAATTGATATTCCTTTCTTCAGAACCTAAACACTGTTTATATGTTCATTTTAAGTTAATTATTTTAAATCATCCATTTTTTAAAAAACTGCTCAATGTAATGAAGATATTTTCCAATATTACTTTTAATATATTATTGGATTATATTTACTATAAATAATGCACATATTTTGTCCCAGTTCTAGGAATCTTTTTTTCCTTGTCTCAAGGTGACTTTGAGCCTCGTCACTTTATTGCAGACTTCAGAGGTTTTCATCACCCTGTTTGCAAGTACCATTTCAGTGGTTAATCACATCAGGGACAGCTGTCTCTGGGGTGCTCTTTTTGATACTGGGATGGAAAAAGCCTTTAAAGACCATTCCTTTGGTGCTCCAAGCACAAAATCAACCACTGACATATGCCCTGCAGACAGGGGAAGCCAGTAAAATGATATCACAGCTATTAAATGGGTTCAACTATTTTTGTCTTTTTTTTTTCCCTATTCCAATAAATTTTTTGGAACCTACCCCACTGTCATTGATTCTACCCCAAGAGAAGGAAGCAGAAAATCAGTCACTGTGAGAGTCTGAAGCATTTCACAGCAAACTGCTTTCACCTCCCAGGAGAAACTGAAATATGTTCCCAAATAGAGGACTTGGAAACTTTTCTCTAAATTGCAAGAATGTGAATTATTCCTGTTGGAGACAGAGCATGAGAGAGAAGTGAGAAGAGTAGCTGCAGTTTCTCATCACAGTCTTATTCTTCCCTTCACCACTTATCAACATGTAAACTTTGTTTTCTCGGGAGTAATGATTTTACAACCACTAGGGACAATAGGAAATGTCAGATAAGAGACTCATTACACAAGAAGTCGGCCCAGTCTGACAAGACTGGAACAAAATTCAGGAAGAATGAGTAGAATTTTATATGGTTATGTTTTGCTTAAAAGTGGCCACTAAAGAATAATATAATGTGTTGGATTTTTATTTAAACTCTATGCTCATGGTACTTCTTTTTTTTTTTTAAATCTCTTTGTATCGCAACAGAAGGCTGACTGAAAATAGAACTCTGCATTCAAGGCTGCCATCTCATTTTCACCTTTGAGGATGAAATTCAGACGCAAAGGAAAGTTCAGATCTAAACTTTGTGTCTCCTGCTTATCTCTCACTGCATTCCACCACACACTGGAAAAGGAGGTAGCTGGCAACACGTATGTACAGCTTTCAGCTATTGTATAATGGATTTTGACACAGGCCACAGTGGTGATGACCTGTGGGTAGTGGACACCTGTTATGAAATCTCATATGATTTTGCAAAGAGCTCATGATAAATGTTGTCAGTTCAACAGTGAAGCTCTACAGGCCATGAATTTGTAATGGATTTCTTGGTTGTGACTATTTGTGCTGGAATATGTAGAATTTGAAATGAAATCCAGATGATAGCCAGATTCCTGTTTCTGTTCTGCAGTGTCATAAGTCACACAAAAAGAATGAAAAAGGTCCTTGAACTTCGAGCTTTAAAGGACTTTGCATCAATGGTAGTGACTGAGGCCACTTTTTGGAGGTCACCTGTTTATGTAAATCAAAACTTGCTTGGGACTGTTAACACTGGCTGGGTTCTCCTAATGATAATTGCCCTGTCTATACTAACTAGTATATGCAACAAGGTCCTCATCATCAAAATAAACTTTCTGCCTACCATGAGATGAAAAGGCAAAATATGTAGTTTGAACAGAGAAAACCCAGGTGAAAAAACTGAATAAGAACTAACATTTTCTCTTTGCTTCTGTGTTTTTTCCTTCCTGAATGTCTCAGATTTCAGCAGACCCCAGCTGAACGTTCAGCTGGTTGATCACTAGAGATTGTGTTTTGTATGTAAATCAGCTCTACGTTCACGACGATTTCAGTTGTGCTGGTGTCAAATGAACATGGAAGCCACAGGATCTTAAATGACTGCTGGCAAGGCCTAGAAGATTCACCACTTCCTTATTTCATAGCTGATAAAATGAGAAAATCTTATGAAAAAAAGAGGAGTAGTGTACAGCCCTACTCAACATATGAGCTAAGAAAGTGGGGAAAAAATGATGCAATGATTCCACAAATCTAAGGACCACAAATGCAAAACTACAAGTAGATCAATGTAAGAGTAACAGAACTAAAATAAACACAGGGAATGTTTACCACCTCAGTAGTGATTAACTTTGGTCCAGATAATCTGATAATCAGCCTTCTAGAGTGAGTTTCTCTAGGACTGACGCCCACTTTGTTTCAGTGATACCCAGTGTAAATGTTGTGTGTGCAACCCAATTAAATACCCCAAGACCCATGTGGTGCGCAGATGCACACAAAACATAGTGATTTCTGTCTCTTATAAGAACATGGGTTGTGTAGAGAGTATTTTCAGAGCTCTGAGTAGTGGACACATTGCATCTCCACCAGTACTTCTTGTCCTAAAACCAGGATGTAAGTTCTGACAAGAAACCTACTGCTGAGAAATAAAAGAATGTTTACATTAATTATGTACATTCACATTTTCCTTGTTGTACTGTCACAAGCTTAGTTCCAGGGACACTCCATAAGTTCAGAGGAATGACTAAATCCAGGAGGAGCACCCTGTTGTGGCCTGATACATACACTGGGCAGCCTGAACACTATCAGGGGTAAGTCCTCTTGGGTGATATAATCATTTTACATGTAGTCCTTTTGCATTCATTCAATCCAACAGGCAAAGCAATGCTTTCTGTGCCAGGCCTTAGAGGCAGAAGAAAGGCTCAGTGTGACAACAGATACATACAGAAACTGGGCAAATTGTTTACTCTGACCAAAAAGAGTTCAGATGGTCAACTTCCACTCTAGATTTCTAGAGCTTAAGGTTTACTTTTTTCAAAGCATAAAGTCAATAATAATAACAAATACAATAACTCAGCAGATAACAGTATTTTAGCTGATAATAAATCATACTGCACCTGTCTATTCTCAACCAAATTGGCTCCAGTCTTTGGTATTTCTTTAATTATTTTCTGATGTAAGTTTGGGCTCTTGACTGGATGAAAATGATGAGAAGGTTTCTTTCAGTCCTAAAGCATCTCCTATTCCAACTAGGTTGTCCATTCCAACTATCCAACTATCGTCAAGTCAAAGATTATTTGCTTTTAGCTTTGAGTAAAATAATAAATCATTCACCGTTTTCTGAACATGTAACTGCAAATTCCTTTATTAAAGATATTTGCTTGCCAGTTGCACTATTATAGATTAATTACTCAATAGCAGTTTTGAAAGTGATGCCTGGTTGAGGATTCACACTCTCACACTGCTGAGTGAAGTCAAACACACGTGGTTACTTTCAGTCTGGCTTTAGCATATGAGCCACTCTACAAAGGGATCATAAAACAAAGTACAAAGTGACAACCATGGATACCACTGATGTTCCTTGTGAAAAAGAGACAAAATGAAGGAATGTCTACTGTGGAGAACCAGATGGAGAGGTCCTTATAGATGCTTGGTCTCCTGATTCAGACACATCTGCTCAGTGGATTTATTGCTCTCCAGCAATGACAGGATGAACCACAGCTCGCTGGCATCAACATGGGGTCTTTCTACTCAATTCAGAGCATTTGGATTGGATGCTGAAAGTGGATACAAGTCTTCCTACTAACATCACTACATGTTAGGTATAGATTATATTTGAAGAGCTGAGCCTAGTTGATTTTAGAAGATTTAACTTACAAAAAGTATTAACTACTTTTTGATATAGTACTTGGTGGTGTGTTTTTATGACCTTTATTAATTTAAAATCTGAAACTTATAAGCATGTAAATGCAGTACAATAAAAGATAGCATAAAAGATTCATAAGATTGGTGAGATATTTCAAACAAAAGGAGAAATATGGTTCATGGGTATTATAAACACATAAATTATGATCCAAATTACTTTGTTTAGACCATTCAGGAATGCAAGAACTTTTAGGAAAAGAGTTTAGAAGATTGCATAGGAAAACCTGATCAGAGTTAGATCTCCTTAGAATTTAGCCTGGTAAAATTAATTGACGGGGGGAGAAGGTAGTGCAAACATTATTAAAGCAGAAGTTTACAACTGCTATGCAATTTCTCAGTGGGTAAGGTCATCATATCAGCTCGAATTCCAAAAAACACAGTGTTTTCCTGATGGTATGAATTGCATATTTGCTTAATATTGTTATGATGTAGGTTGTAGGGGATTGAACTAGTTGATGTCCAGAGGTCCTTTCAACCCTAACTATTCTGTGACCCTGTGAACTCCAGTGGCAGCACTTATGCACCCTTGGAAATGATGTAAAAATAGTTACCACTGTCCTTTTGGAAACTGGAAAACTATCAAAGCAAGAGCTCTTCAGTCTTAGGTTCATCCCACAATACTAAAAACAGTCAGAAAACAAAAAAATAACTAAGCATTTATATTGTTCTGCACTTCTAGTTTATTTTATATTGTGTGCTAATGATTAATATTATTTTCTCACTCCTTTACAGGGAAGGAGAATGAACTGTGTCTTCTGTGTCATTAATCTTTAGAAATACTGCACATGAGTTTTTGAAATATTTAAAAACATATCTTTTCTAAGTGACATTACTTTGGTGGCTGGGATGGAGTTGCAGAGATTTCACTGAAAGCATGATGACAATGTCTCTCTCTGAAAGATGCTGAAGTGCATCTCCAAAGGTATTTATGAGCACTTGGGACTGGGATGACACTACTAAATGCTAGCTTTTTCTTCATTTCTCCTCATATCACCCATCCAGTCATTAGGACCAGGCCAGTTTGAGCCATCTGCTTTTTCCTAGAACTAATCTGTACAAGCTGCTTGAAGGAGAACTGTCTGAGCTTTCATTTTCAGGAATGCTCCAGTCATTTGGAAAACACCCAGTCCACCACACTCCTGCATGCAGCAGTGGCCACAGCTTTGAAGAGAAAGCTGTCCACTCTCTAGTGCAGGTAACCACTTCTGAGCTTGCTGAAATTGCCTCCACCCCATACAGTTGATGCATTAAGTCCATTTTACACAAGACATGATCTTCTAGTGACAGTTTGGCAGTACAGAATACTAAAATAACTTTGCAGAGGTTTATGCTAAACCTCACCAATCCCTGTTGTCTCTGCTAAGGAACAAGAATACAGTCTCCACAGCTATCATTCTCCAGCAGCTTTTTTTAACCTTTCAAGCAGCTAGACCTTCTTTGATGTAAGGGGCATTGCCTGCATTCTCCACTTACACACACTCTTCACTAGTTGTTACTTTGAAGGTTGCAGGCCCATGCAGATAGCAGAAAGCACCTAATGCTTTCAGAATATGAGCAGCAAACTTCTCACCTTTCATATCAGAGAATGGCAAGAACAGTGAAGCACTATTTGTCTTCAGAGACCTTGTGGGTGCATTATGTAGAGGGAGGCTTTAAAAGCAGGTAGTCTTTTCACTTTCAGATTCAGTTTCAAATAACTAGCTGAGAAGGAAACAGCTGTCAGCAGCTATGAAATGAGGAGAGAAGAGACCAAGAAACATGAGCACAATTTTGCACAAATTCCAAGAAGTGGGACATACAAGACCTGTGTGAGGTGAGACAAGGTAATGGGGTTTTGCCACAGACTGTCTGATAGCTGGTTTCCAGGTCTGATGTTCACAGGAACACAGAATTATTAGAAAGCATATGTGCTTACAATTGAAGTCCTAGCTGCTTTTCACATCCAGCAATGAAGAATGGCAGGGCTATGACTGTTGGTAACATCCCAATATTTCCAACAAGAATGGAGAATTTAAGTAGACTGGAAAATACCATCTGTGAACACAAGACAGAGTCAATAATACATTCTGTTTCCAGACACATACATAAACTGGATAATCAACTTTGGCCAAAGTTCCCACCTGAAGTTTTGTACACTACTGTACATGTGTTGGCTTGCCCTAATACATTAAAAATATAATACACAGGAGAAAAAAAATAAACCAAAAATAGGCATTTCTTGCCACTGGGTCTTAGCTCCAGTTTTCAGCTAGCTAGCCTATCTTATACTGCAAAATTCAATGTTTCTTGTTTTTGTAAGATCTTAATATGTCTTGCTGTATTCACAAGTCTCAACTCTCACCTTGTAAGTGTATGTGCTACACCTGCCTTTACATTCCCATGTGTATCCACAGAGTACAGTCAAGCTGCAGTAAAGCACACTTGCAAGTAAGGGAAGAGTTACTTTCCAGGGGCACTGTCTGTAACAAAGAACCAATGCAACAAACAGATCATGCAGGAAAACTTTCCAGGACATTGGATTCTTCAAATTTGATGCTTTTACAGTAAGTCACAAGCTAAAGATTTCCCTCAAATTTCCAGGCATTTGAACAGTCCTGCAAAGTTCAATGAGTCTCAGTGCAAGCAAGGAAGATCCCTACACCTTACATTCTTCCTTAGTAACTCAGGTCTTGCGCTTTAATTATTATGAATAGGTTTATTGACTAGAAAGCAAACATACCCGAGCTTTGCATAACAAATGCAAAGGTATGGCTGTTGGTCCCTGTGTTTTCCTGTCTGAGGCCAAATCCTGACCACATATAGTCATGGCTATACCTGTGCTGAAGCTCTCTGAGAAAAATGGGTTCTCATAACAGACTAGGATGGCGCACATGTATTGTGATTGATAAGGTAGGGACCAAATCCTTGATGTGACAGGGTAAAAGTGGGGGAAGAGCAAAGACAGTAATGTGGGAGCATGTCTTTGAAAGCATTTTCCTATTGCAGAAGACCCCAGTAGAAAGGTTTATTCTCTCTCCCACTATAATTCTGAGCCAGGTACCTGGGTCCTTCTTAGCACCCCAGATTTTTGTGTGTTGAGTGCAACTGCCTTGCTGTGACACCATGGCAGGCTGTCTCTCATCAGCCCCTGCTGTGATGCTCCTAACGCTTTCACTCCAGGGAGTGCTTCCCTGCTTGATGCTGCTAGCAGATTAAAGCTGTTCTAATTTCCCATCCTAAGCCAAATAGATGCATAAGCAAGCTGTTGGATTGTTTCGCTACGAGTGCCGAACGCCATCAGCCTGCTTCCCGCTCCCCCCACCTCAGCGCTCATAATGGTGGACATTTGCAAGTAAAATGTGGGGTGGAGGCCAGAGGTGAGGTTAAGGCACACGACAGACAAGGAAGAGTTCCAGGAATATTTTTCTGCCAAACCCTACTTTTCAAGGTACTCTCCTGACTTCTATCTCTGTGTTAGTGTCAGGAGATGACTTGAAAATTAGGGAGTCTTTTTCTAGGATCAGAAAAGTCATCAAGATTCATTGGATCAGAAGAGTCTTTAAGATCCAATGTTTTTCAGAAATAGGCTGAATGAGCTCGGTAAAGATTAGATGCCAGTCCAAAAATACAGTGCAATACAATTTATTTTTATACGCCATCCTTCACACAAAGTACCACAAAACACTTTAGAGAGATGGAGAGATAATGCTTTACAGAGTTAGGTACAGCAACTCCCAGACAGGCAGAAAAGGAAAATGACATATGGAAATAGAGCAGAGTAAAAGGGAAAGCTGAAATTTAGAAGCAGTAAAGATGCAAGTTAGTATCCTCATGGATGAGTCCCTGCAAAAGGACTGCAGTAGAATTCAGTGACAGAGGAGGAGAATGATAAGTGGAAATTAGCATTGAAAAGCAGGCTAGAAAACATGGAACAGAACTAGAAAGGCTTTCACTCTGCAACATCTGGTAAGAGACAGCAATACAGAGGGATACCTGGCTGTCATTATAGCAGCTAAACAATTTTTAAAATAATCTAACGTTACTGATAAACCTACTCATTTTGGCTGCCCATATGAATTAGGCCCAGAAAGAATTTCACACACAGAGATCTCCTCTTGCCTCCAAAATTGGTCCATCTGTGGTATGAGGATTTTATGATGCCTGAACACTTCAGGGGCATTACAGTCATTTCAGGGAAGCTGCTAACCAAATTGCATGGAGATGGCTTTGTCTGGGACAGCAGGAAGAAATACTTGCAAGCACACAAACATGCATGTACACACATGCACAAACTTTACATAAGAGTCCCTTTAAAAATACATTACCAGGTTAAATTTTAAACTGTGCTTGACGACTCTGAAGTAAATTGAAGGGCTTGAGGGTATTTATTTGTTGCAGGGGAGAGAGAAGCAGAAGCTGTGTCTATGGAACTATTCCCTTTCCCAGAGGATCTCTGTAGCCGGCTGGAAGATTAAAAGACTCAGGCTGCAGATGAGTCAGAAATGGGGAAAGGAAAATTTTCAAAAATAGGATAAAAAATATGCTTAATGTATTTTGTGTTGCTGTGATTTTGCCACTGCTGGCCTTGGCGGGCTTTTCTGGCTGTAAGAGACTTGATTATTGTTGGTGAGAGCTCGGGGATGGCATTGCAGCGTGCACGCAGCACAGCCTGCATCGCCTGGATAGCAGAGGCAGTGGGCAACGGGTTATCGCATCCCTTGCATCATTCAAGCCTTGCTGCAGTCATAAGTCATTATGCATCCTTAGTCCAAAGACGTGAAGCTGGAGAAGTCGTCAATGCTGCTGCTGTTATAGAACATCCTAGCAGTCAGTCCCTGGTGAAAGGTGGTCAAACAGTTTTGCTAAAAACCTCATCTTTTTTCAGGGCTTCTTTTGTGTTCATACTTCAGCTAGCAATGTGCTGCAGCATACAGAGTATCAGTGTGAAAATCTGGGCCCTAACTGTGCTGTTATAAACCTGAATAAAGCCACCAATTCCAGTTCCTATGTCTCTGGCCAGATTATGCCATTTTGGCTCATGTCTTTTAATCCTTTAGGCTTATGACTGGTATTGTTCTGAGAGAAATATGTCTACTCCAGTGTTTTCTCTTGGTGAGTTTTCTTGTCATAAGAAAACTACCTGCACTTTGATGAGATATCTATTTTAGTCTTGTCACTGTAAATCCAGAACAGTTTCCCCAATTTACCAAAGAAACCTCAGTTATTACCACAGCACCACAGTTTCTTTTTCTGTCTTTTTTTCTTCATTATAACTTGCAACCAAGATGGTTAAGTTGAAAACATGTGAAAAGGAGACATGATTTTTTGGTGCAAGATGGTTTTAGGCCATTGCTCAGTAAAGACTACATGGAATACTACACGGTATATTCAGGGTATATGGGATGATCACCAGTGCAAGTTCATGGGACAGTCACTAACAGACACTGTTATAGCAAGGTCACAGATTAAAAAGGCAGCTTTAGGGTGATGAGTAAGAATCTGTCTGGGAACTGTTCATGTGCCTTTCAACAAAGTTGTGATTTGTTTTATTAGCTTTATATTCAATTTATTTGTCACAGTCTCCTGAGGAATCAGATGTTGCCCTCATTTCAAAGATGAGGGATTGTGCTCCTCCTACAGATAGCTCTCTTGGAAAACATGCCAAGAGAGAAGTGGAGCCATGATTCTTCATTCTTCCCTGTCTCCTTGCCCAGGACTTGCAGAAGTAATGGCAGGACACTTGACTGGTCTTAGTGCTACAAACTGGTCTTGTGTGACGTGCTCTAGGTTGACCCTGCTTTTTCAGGGTGTTTCGAACACTTGGCAATGTGGTATCTTCAACCTTACCCATCCTGTGATCCTCTAGCCTGAACTTAGCTTTAGCAAGCTGGCTGCCAGGCAAAGACAGAGAATGTTTGGACTTGACATATCACTCCAGTGCATCAGGCTCCCTCGTTCCTGTGTGGCACACTGCTTCTGGGAAAAGGCTTTAGACAGAAAACTTTCTAAGTGCTACTGCATCTCTTATATGCAATATTTAGAACCTCACAGTTCCTATTTGACCATGGCAGAATCCTGTGAGTTCCTCCAATGTCTAGCATGAATCATGGCTAGTGACCCTCATCCCAAGTCACATCCAGGCCTGTGGTTACAGCACACAGAGCAAGAACAACAGGGCAGAATTTGTCAAAATGTTACATGAATGTTCACACAAACAGGATGAAAATCCAAATTCAACTGCCAGGGAAGATCACACTGTGAAGTACAAAGAGCCAAATAATTTTCTGCCTCTCACAACCCCTCTGTGTGGCCTACCAGATGTTCAACACAAGCTCCCAAAGCACAGCATGAAGAAACAGCAGTGTCCACCTAAGAGATGAAAGGCAGAGGTGAACGTACCTTCAGACAATGAGGGGAAATCATTTTCACATCTCTCTTCCTAGTAGGCTAAGGACTCAGGATGTTGACCTCCCCTTCCAGTAAGGACCTCAAACTCTACCAAAGGTCAGCTAAGAGATTCAAGACTGAGTACCCTAATCAGCAGAAATGTCCCTTTAAGTGCCATTTCCTGTGGCATTTTTCTCTGCTGAAGCTTAGAAAGATCCTGACTCATCTGGTCCCTTTGTTGTTCCATTTCAGGGGGTTTATAAACATCCTGCTGACAATTTCCCATGTCAGGGGGACTCTGCTAAGGCTAGGGTGCCTACTAGAATAGGGTTACATCATACTGACCTTTCTGTGTCATCTAAGATTTGAGCCAGGTTGAGATAATGTGAGAATCTGGCCATAGAAAAATAACCAAAATACAAACAGAAAGTTGCTACGATAAAGCTATATATATTAAAAAAAAAAAGATTACAGGAAGAAATACTGAGATGTGGGGTGACAGAGGGGTAGAGGGAGATGAAGAGCTTTAGGGTGCTGTGAAGCCCAGTATGGATATGCTACATTAATTCAGAGAAGTTTTCTGCAGGAAGATGACAACTGGACTAAAGAGCAGTCACTGACGTTACACCAGCAATGGCTTTGGCTCTGTGAATCCCACAGGATTGGACCCTGTGACAATTCGCTTCTTACTCTGTGGGCCTCCAGATTGGTGTGCTAAGTGAAATAAGGTGCAGCATTCTTTTAAAGATAAAAGGACTTGTTCAAATTTTACATAATCGTAGAATTATTCTTTACAGTGGATTTACATAGACATTGTCAGTGGGGAATTCTCTCAGCAGCTTCAATTACTGTATTTTCGTGTGCATTGTCTGATAGGAGATGTGCTGGATCTCAAATACCTGCTTACCTGATTAATGTGGATTATTCATCCCATTGTAATTACCTGTGAATTTTAGGGTAGCAAACATGTGAGAAGAATTTGTATAAAAGCCGCAGGATTGTTGAAAGGCACATATTTCCCAAGAATCCCTGTATGCAGGCTGACACATTTCATTCCTTATGGTGATACTCTCTGCTTTACAGCATTTGACTTGATGTAAATGTGATAGTGCTAAGTAACACTGACATGCAGCAGTGAAATGCACTGAAGAACCACAGAAAACACCTGGCTATTGAATGGTTTCAAAGAGTGAAAGCTTTTCATCATCAATTTAGCTTTCAACAAAACTGCCCTCAGATGTCTGTTGTCTTGTTATTTTTTTCTCCTAATTAAAACCGCACCATTTTATCTGGTCATGCTTGTGAAGCAGGTATCCTGAATTCCCCAGGAGCACAAATGTGTGGTAACAAACACAGCCTTAGCGTGAGACACCATTTTGACAACTAGGTCAGGCTGGCAACCGATTCTACACAGCCTGTGAATAGGTTTTAAGGTAGTTGAGCTGATTGAGTGGGAATTTCTCTGTTTGGGATAGATGCTCCTAAACAACTCAGGACTCATGTCTGCGGGCAGGGCAGGCAGATCTGAATGCCTCTGCTTGCACCAGAGGCCAGATGCAAATGTGCTTTGTTGTTTCAGAATTCATGCAGGTACCTCCCTCTGTTTCTGTGCATGACAAGCAATTTCTTGAAATGCCCAGCCTCCATTTTTATGGACTAGGCTAGTAAGGCTGCCAGAGGAAACAGCCCTGTGTTAGCATTACCTCCTTGCACACTACCTGACTTGTCCACAGACACAAGGCTTTCTGAAAACACTTTTTGCCTTTTATTTTTATTAGCCAAAATAATTCTGCAGTTAGGATTGCTACTAAAAATAGAGAAGATGACACAAACATGACCGCACTGTGGATGGAGCTCACAGAGACAGACCCTGATATTGGCCAAATTCGGCTGATGGGGTTGGAAATATTCTGCTGAATGGTATTTACTGACCTTGCAAATTTTCACCAATGTCATTCCACAGCTTCAGGTCAAAACTGACTGAAGTGAGAGTAAAGATGAGCCTCAATCATCTGAGCTACATTTAAAGTTAAACAGGGTTGCTGATAAGAGCTTTATGATCTTGAGCTCATTATAGCCTGTGCAAGCAGAACCATATTGATACATCAAATTGAACATTAACACGAAAAACCCTGTGAGCTGCCTTTTCATTGCTCTGGGAACATGTACAGCCCAGGCCAAGCACAGAAAGCAAACACAAAGAGCTTAAGGAGGTATCTGCTCTCATGATGTCCCCATCCACTTAGAGGTTCTCCGGCCACTCTTTTTTTTTTTCACCACATAATAGACATGGTGTCCATCATCTCCCTCTGAAAGCCTTTTTTATAATCAGTGACCATAATCCAGGGTCACCGCTTCCTGACAGTGATGTATTGTATCTCTGCAGTTAACAACAAAATCTCATATAACCCTTGAAGGACTCAAAGGATTTCCTCTCCTCCTTTGGGCATTGCTTCCATTTACTGTTAAAGCAATGGTGAGGATAGGCTTAGATCTGCACTGATAGCACCACATCCCCAGACCTGTTTATCATGTCATCATCAGGTCAGTGTTTTACCTATTTATTCGGTGGCAAATGGGATGCTTGTGCTGCTACCACAGGAAATCTCAGCCTTTTACATATGCATGTGCAAACTGAGTCTGGAGGCTACAAAGTTAGAAAGCTGTAATAGTTCCCAGAGTTCCTGCGCGAGTTCCCAGGAACCAGTCTCAACTTTGAGCCAATAGACTCTATTTCTCTTGTCCCTCAAGGGGACAAGCCAATGTCTGCCTCTTTGAGAAATCCAGCTCAACTCGTTCTTGAAACACAGTGCCAGACATGCTGACATGCATTGAGTGAAGTGTTATAATTGAATGGTTTGGACAATTTGAGACTTGAGATGTGATGAATACTTCAGCAGAAATCCTCCTGATACTTTCCCTTCATCTACAAAGAGAGTGGGTGGTTTGATATCTGCATCACTAGTTACCCACCAAACCTTACTGGGAATAATTAACACCTGATCCAAAGACATAGCAGCTATTTCTTTCAAAAAAAAAAATGCATACAGAAGTGAAGAGATGCCATTTTATTATTAACCTGCCGTGCTGTACAGAAAAAATGTCATCAGATTAAGGACTAGACCCCGCTCTCATTTATGCACATGAAACTTCACTAAATCCAGCAAGAGTCAGGCACACATGTATGGGCAGGATTTTGCCCATAATCACTGATAGCACATTTCCTCACAGTTCACATGCAATGTGGTATAAATCTATCTAAAGCTTTCTGAGGTACACAAAAGTGGCAACATGTTGAATTTGGAGGATGGTAAAAAAAAATACAGGTGTTTTGAAAAACAAGTTAAAGGAGAGCTTTTTCAGCATGACTTCACCTAGACTAATACACATGTTAATAAGGCCATCCTGAAAGTTTTGTCTGTCAATTTGTGTTTAACTGTACTATTGATAGATCTGAAAAGGTTGCCTACAGCAAAATTTGCACAGTACTTCTCATTATAAAACTCCGGCTTTACTGCTTAGAATTTTGCCCTGGTTTTAACTATGCTGGAATGAGCTGTATCAATTGCCTTTCTAGGGGAGAATTTTGTTGGGAGGCAGTTGTCTCTCTAATATGTCACCTAATTTTTTCACTGGTTTCTGAGAACATGTTAAAGGAAAAAATACAGTTTATTAAATTAGAAATAAATTTACAATTGCTTTATGGAGGGCTAGATATTTGACCTTGGGTAAGGGATATGCAATCTGACAGAGAAGCTGACTTTAGACAGAGATGGAGCTTTTGTAACCAGTCACTGGAAAAATCTGCCTTAATTCTGCTGAGTTGTGAGCCCTGAAAAATGTTATGTTCATCAATACAAAGGATTTCTGAAACTATTCAAAGAGGGCTTTCCAGATGCTGATTTGAAACTTTGGATATTAAAACCACAACAAATTTCCACAGTTGGAAGTTGCCCCTACCAAGCCACCACCCAAGCATTGTTACATATCCCTTGCCAGTATCCATGACACCTGTATAAAGCTGGACAGGTAGTGCATTTCCTTGGCCTTCACTCCACTGCCTCACCTTGCCTGCAGCACCACATGCTGTGCCACACTGCTGCCTTTTTTACCAAAAAAGAAAAAAATCACAAGTACTGTTTCCAAAGGGATCCAGGGGGAAGCTGGGGTGAGCTGGGCTTTCAGATGCTGTCTTGAGTTTCAAACCATGCTTGTGAATTTGTATCATTTATACCTAAGTACCCTCACCAGCAGCTGTGAACACAACTTTCTCTACAAGGTCGCCCTCAGGGGTTTTAGTTATCCCTAAGGGTTGTGTAGGATTATTGTTGCTGTTGCTGTTATTACTACTGTAGTTCAGTCATTATCATCATTGTTGTTGTCATTAAACAATTGTTGTCATTGAAAAATTATTATTTTGCGTGAGTAGAAAATTCTTAAAAATTCTTAAAAATTAATGTAATTATTAAAATTTAAAATTCTTAAAAAGCAGTTCTTTTTTTTTTTTTTTCTATGCATCATGGCAAGTTTGACTTGCACTGCCCAATTACTTAGGTCTAGAGGTCTATTCCTCCTTCCCTGAGGGGAGAAGAGGAGGATTGATTTACAGCTGCAAAGCAAGCAGCAGTGAATTCAGAGCTGGGGATACTCCCATGTCCTTCACCCAGAAGCCCCTGCCAGCCAGAGCAGTCCCCTGCTGTGGGAGACGTGGAGATCTGCCTCCTCCCTCAGCTGCCAAAAGGATACCCCACAGGTGTCAGGATGGAAAAAATCACAGATGCTTTCAGGCACACATGCCCTTCTTCAGGTCTTCAAAAAAGAGCTTGCGTGCCCAAAAATTGTTTATTTTTAAAATGAGACTCACTGGTCTATTTATTCATATGAAGTGGGACAGTATTAAGGGGACAGCATGGGAGTGCACATACCCAAGTGGAGGCTGGAGCTCTCAGGTAGAGAGGGGAATTTATTTTGGATCTTAGATTTTTCATATAGCTTTCAACTTTCAAGACCTCTAAAAACCAAATCAACTATATTCCTTTTCCAGTTTAGAGTGGAATTTATTTCATATCTGAAATAAAGCCGGTAGCTGTGGGTCAAGTCAGTGAATGAATAAAATGAATTTTTTCCTAGTTTTAATTTTAAGGGAAAACTCTTACATACTATTCAGTCTGAAGTGAGAGTTTAATTTGTAACTTTATGGCTTCATTTCTGAACCCGAGCATCTCTCACTGTAGTCTTGTTTCATACAATATCCTACATCACTACTGCTTGATGGAAACTAACATATAGTTGGGAGGATAATTTAGACAGCAGCCATTCTACCCAGAATACTTTCTATTAATTGCAGCAAGATGAGAGTATTGGTTTTCCTCTAGCTGGTAAGAATTATATATGAAAAGAACACATAGCACTGCAGGTCAAATCTCCCTCTTGTCCTGCAAGCTGCAATGTGTCATGTCTGTGGAGTTGCACCCACCTACAGAAGGTCTGAATTTGGTCTGGCTTTTTTGTGTGATGATGTTTCCCTTTAGTAGCTCACTTCATGGTCATTTAACAGGAACCTAGCACACATGCAGGAGAGGTGTCACAACATCAGTTACCTGAGATTATTGTAAATGATGTGCCAGCACCTGAAGGAGATGTTAGGATGTATGTCAGATCATAATAATAGATACAGTGTTGTACCAGGCAGCACAAAGCCAGATGTATTTATAATTCCTGCAGCTGCAGCTCTGCTATTAGTTAAGTCTAAGAATGGAGCCACTGATAGATTTGTCAGAGATGAGTTGCCTTCCTAACAGAAAGAAAGTGATGAAAGAGAATAGATGGTGACTCCAGTTATTGTCAATAGAGCATCTTTAACTGTACACCTTCAATTCAGAGATGGACATATGCATGTGCCTGCCATTCATTCCTCCCCAAACCCCCCTGTGCCATCTGTGGCAGCACGGGATGTGGTCTCACCCTAGTTCCCTGTGAGAGGGAACGGATACCTCTATAAGAAGTGGTGCAGTTACTGACAGTCTCCCCAAGAAGCGAGAAGATGTGCAGGCAGTGAGGCTGACCTGTGACTTAGGGTTGTAGATCTGGGATAAAACATGCTGGCCAGGATGGGAAGGGTCCTTCTCATTGTGTCTGTCTCTGCTGAAACTTTCTGGAGATGGATAAAAGATTTAGTGTCTTCACATTACACTCAGAGTTGGTCAGATATCCATGACCTAAATTCAGCAGTGAGCTAAGGTCCTAGAAACCCTGTAGCCATCGGAGCATCACCCTCTACTGAAACCATTGTACTGCTGCCAGCTCTAAACCTAGAGCTTTCTGAATCATATTTCATTATTTTTACCCTGTAATTGAGTAACTTCAATAACTGATTTAGTTTTCCAGCTTTAAAACAAAAAGAACGGTACATGTCTACAAGTTTGGGAGGTAACCATTAGGGATCAGCTTCGAGTCAGGCTCCAAGGATGAGAGCTGATTACTCAGACTTCATCATGAATATTCAGAGGTGGAAATCAGAATGCAGACAGTGGATTGAGGTGATCAGGTGCTTCAGAAAAGCAAGCTGGGGAGGGAGAAAACCAAAACACATTTTCTTCTGCTTCTTATGACTGATAATGACGATTAAGAAAAACGGCACCAAAGTGTGCTAGGTCACTTTGATGCTCACAACCAAACTAGTCCAGGGATGAATGCAAGAGATCTGTTGTTGAATGCAAGACCCCAATGCAAGTTGGGGTGTTTGAACACAGAAGTTATCTTTGAATAGAAAGTTATCTGGGAGTCTTCAAGGAAAGGAATACATAAAGACTACATATGACCTCCACACCTTTACAGACACTTCAAAATGGATGTGCTTTTGACTATAACACAATTTTGATGCACTTACCTTGACCTATTAATAACAAAAATTGCTATAATTAGGAAACAAAAAGCCTACAGCAAACCATGCTGGAAATAATATTTAGAGGGAATAAAATTTGTATGTTTGGATTGAAATTCTAGTGTAATACTAGAACCTGTTGATAACATCATAAGACCACATGTGAAAGAAATCAGTGTGTGTTTTTGGTTAAAAGGTCTTAGAAAAGAGAAAAATACCCCAGCTGTGTAAGTCTAGAAAAAAAACTGGGCATTTTTAAGCCTGCCTTTTTGTGATTCTTAATGTCTATGTGCATAATTCCAAATCAAACATATTCACATTATTAACTTTTATAAGTTTATTAGTCTCAGTGCTAATGAAACCATTCATCCTTTGCAAATGCACATGGCTCCCTAATGAAACTTCAATAGATGGATCAGCAGTTAAGTGAGTACATTCAAATGTTTATGCCAAATTCTGTTTGCTGCAGTGAACAGGGAGACCAAATCTCTTCCAAACAGATTCTATGCAAACCAACCAGCAGATGTAATGATGCCACCTATGTAATAAAGATTCCCTTTATCTACAAAAGAAGCAACATATTATATAGGATACTGATATTTAAGATATGTTTTTTGGCTTGCTCTGATGTCAGTCAGAGTAATTCCACTTGAAACAACAAAAATAAAATCTAGTTAAATATATGGTAAAATGAGAGGATAAATCAAACAAAAAAATCATAAACACAGTAGGAAAATACTTTTGAACTGGAACTCAATATTATTTAAGTGATGGACATGTATGTGCTTATTAGATGGGTTTTGAAATCTAAAACTCATGCTGATAATAATAATTTTAATAATTTTAATATTGTTTTCACTCTTTTATTTTTTTCTTTGTTGACCTACAGTTCAGTTTTCTTGGTTTGTCTCTGTTTGGATGTTATAATGGGAAGTAACTGATACTTCATACTACAGAATTTCTTTTCCTTGAAGACTTGGTGGTTTTTTTTCAAATCTCAATTTAGAAAGCTATAGCAAAAGGGCAGTTCTGAATTTGGGAGTTTCAGCATTACTATTTTAAGTCCCCAAAGCAAACACTTGTGTCTTGACATTGTAATATTTTTGAGGTTTTTCCTTAGCATGATTTTTTTTAAATGTACATGATTTGGGACTTCAGGATTCATTTTCAGGAATTCAGAGAAAATCAGTTTTTATTATTAAGCCAAGCAAGACAGAAAATTGCATTTGCTTCTGGACTATACAAATTATCTTCTTTTTTCTCCATTATTTTCTACACTGAGGTATAAATACTGTGCCTGTAGCCAAATATGTATGTGCACAAAACAAACAGAAAGCATTCTTAAACCAATAAAGTATTTACTTTTTTAAAAGACATTTTAATCCTATTAATGGTAAATTATATTACCTATTGTGAAAGCAGACATGAAAGAAATATCTGAAGCATGCAGTTAATTATGATACCAAGTGAAACATAATATTTATGCTCTCCTTGTGTAGCTGGAACAATTTTTCTTTCACTAACTGTGAGTCATCCACTGATTGAAGTCTTGAAACTGATGATGAGAGAGTTGGCTGGCATATCTGCCATAGAGGTTTTCTTCTACAGATAATTAATACCAAAAAAAAGGTCTGGGTTTTATTCTTTTATATTTCCAGTTGTCTATTTTTTATACAAAATCTCCTCCTCCTGCTCCTTCGACATATCTCTCTGTTTAGAGGTTATATGCTTAAGAATAATAAAAGACATCAAAGTCTCTGATAAAGCTGAGGAATGAGGATTTCACTGAACAAGGGCCTGAACCACAGTTTCATATCAAGGCTGCATTTCTATGTCAGAACGTCAGAAATATTTGAATCAGAATTTTTAAATGGTCCATTTTAATGAATGAGCTCAGAACACAGTGTGTTTAATTTCCTCAGTTTGGAATCTCCTATTTTCTCCAGGAGAGAAGT
The DNA here is from genome assembly GCF_014805655.1 of Passer montanus. Classification (NCBI taxonomy): domain Eukaryota; kingdom Metazoa; phylum Chordata; class Aves; order Passeriformes; family Passeridae; genus Passer; species Passer montanus. The sequence continues at coordinate 7,255,395 of NW_024367037.1, forward strand.
GTTCAGATAGCCAATTCCTGTTAAAATACCCTTCTATTTTAAGAAGCCGTCTTCCCTGCATTGTCTGGCTTAGCTTTTGCACTTGTTCATATTAGGTGCTTGCAGTGGCTCTTTAATTAGCAAACTAATGCAATTGTGTTTGATTCTTATGGCCTTGACTCTGTATTCCAAGCCAGCACTGAAGTTGTGTATGGCAGAGAACCTTCTGTACCACACCCTCTTTATCTTGCAGGTTTCTGCTTTATTTATTTTTCTTTTCCTTTTTTCTTTTTAATTAGATTTTTCTATTAATTTTCTTATTAATTCATTTGGCTGCTATTTTTTCACTCCTTCTCTTTCCCAAAGGATGCTCTCCTTTTACCACTTACTTCTGAAAAGACATGGTTTGAAAATTTGTTCATATATACAGATCTAAAAAGTTACAAGAAATAAGCCAGAAAGGTGTTCTGTGAGGAGTGCAGCTGTTCTTCTCCCCCAGGAAAACTAATTCATCAGCTCTTTGAAACAGACTGTCTTAATTGTTTAGAAACTACGAGCTACGGATTTTCTTTGTTAACGTAAGTGCCCTGCATAGAAAAATCATCTAGTGTTACAAGTAGGAGGCAACCCCTTGGCACTCATGATTTCAGTTAAGTTTTTCATTCCAGTCTTAATAATTTTATGGGTTTCAGGTGTTTAAGATCCTATTTTCAGGTTTTAGAGAAAACAGTCTCTTCTCTTCCCTTTGTAGTAAGATTTTATAAAATTCCTTTACACTGTGACAGATCCACTTATAAACTAGAGTTTTGTCTGTTTAATCATTTTGAAAAATCAGTTTCTATGCTCCTCACTTCAGCTCAGAGGAGCTTTCCTTTCTGTATTGATGGTACCCACCCCAACCCTGCTGACAAACTGTAATCTAGAGATTTGTTTCAGTTGCATGAAGCCCGCGGAGGGACGGAGATGGGTACAGTATTTCCATTGTCTCTGGACTGACTGGGCTGCAGCAGCACCAAATGCAACCCATATCAGAGGCTGTCCCCAGCACTTCTTCATTCCTTAGTATATCAAGAGCCAGACAGCTATTATCTGACTACATCTTATATGTGGTTACACACCTAATCACCCAACCCCCATGGAGAAAAGAGCCAGTTGCTAAAATGATATAAATTTCAAGATACTGTAAGAAAATCTGAATGTCTAATATCTCCAACACGGTTCCAATTTTCCTAATGTGTGACTCCACTCACCTTACCTAAATATTCACTGATAATTTTCCTCCATCATTCACAACTCTGTAAGCTTTTAGGGACAGTCGTTGTAAATCAGCATTTCATTGTTTCTGGCTATGACCTCCTTACAATAAAAAAGATGTTATCAGTTAAAAAGTAAGAAATGCAGTATGGTCTGAAGGGCACCATTGTAGAGAATACTATCAAACTACAATATAAGGCCCATGCAAATTGGCTGCTGTTATCTATTTCATAGATGGCAAAAAGCTAGCAGTAGTAAATGTAAAGCTGCATAAAAAGGCAGTGATAATACAGGAAATAAAAGCTTTTCTAATCCCTAGTAGCAATTTGCACTAAACAATAGGAATAAACTCCCTGTTAAAATTTTGTTCCAGAAATTTACAAATGCCTCCTCTTCTCTTCCTGCTACAGTGAGTTCTGGTGTCCCCATTCATTTTGCTAGCAGACATGACAAGCAAGTGTCAGCAGGTATATACAGGTAACTAAATGCATGACACATAAGAAGGACACCAGTTTCTGGCAAAACCCATCCAACTTTTACAGATTTCATGATTTTCTTTGAATAAAATCTCTTAAATCATCTTTTATCTAAATAACACCCTCAATAAGTATTTTTTTAATACATCTCAAATTCTCATTTAATAGATCTCTTTTCAGGAATTCAGTCAATATTCAGCTGTAGCAAATAGCATGACTTGAGTGATTAAACTGATGTCTCATGACCTGCAAACACTGGTGGAGGAATGACATTCTAGTCAAAGGTCTTCTCTGAAAATGGACATTTTGCAAATAGGAGCCAAAATAGTCTCCTTAATTTATTGTCTCATAGCAGCCTTCCACACAGCTGTGGTTATCATATTCTGGTAAGTTTGTGCTCCATTTCTGCTGTAGTGAATCCTACTCTGTGGCCAGGCAGCTTGCATCCCAGGCAGTCCAAGATTCACCTGCAGAAGGGCACTTTTGCCAAAGCCTGTGTAAAAGGATGGAATGAAAGCAAAGCCAGAAGCAGAGACAGACTGGCCCACACAGCCTGACCTGTCTCCTCCTGAACATCTATTGAAACTGATTGATTTAATGCCTTGCATCTGCCAAACTGTCATTCAAGCCAGAGGGGATTTGGGTGAAGACAGGGGAAGCATTGTAAAAATGAGTTTGAGCATTAGTTTACTGAGCAAGCTTTTAACTCCTAGGTACAGCAAAACTGGCTCCTTGGAAAACCTTTGCCTGCACTAGAACAGCTTCACTAAATGGGGAACAAGAAGGGAAGGGGGGAAGTGCTATTTGAGGAGTTAGTAGATTTCTTCCCTTGATTTGTGCCTGAAAGAAAAAAATATCCCAGCTGTCTGCTGCATTGTGTGAACATATACATGCATTTAAATTACTTATATCATTACTTACAGATGTAATTGTGAAATATGTTCTTTTGCATTCAAAATTAGGGGCAGAACAGATGGTGAAAATTCAGTTTAAGGCAATATGTCCATTAAAATAACCCATACTGTTTATGTATTATAACAATAGCAGTCTTCAGCATGGCTGAGATTTCTGGCAGTGCTAGATTATGATAGAAATACAAATAGGCTGTAGGACAAAATTCAGTATGACTGAAAATTCATCCTGAAAAAAAATTGTTGATTTGTCTTTGGTGATCATCAACATATGAACTCAATTCTGCTTCCTCCTCCCTTTGCAGTATTCACCACTTTGTGGCAAAAAGTCAATGACAAACTTTCTGGAGCTCATGGCCCGAGAAAGCCTTCTCCATATTTGATTCACAGAGACTCTCAAAAGTTTGCAAATTCCTCTGCTGGGGTAATTTAGGTCTAAAAGAGTGTACATATTATAAGCATTTTTTTTTCATATAAAAATATACAGATATGTATCCATATATATTCTTGCTATAGAAAGGAGCCACATTAGGAGTAAACAAATCTCAGCTTTTGCCTCTGGAGTGTAAGTTTCACACCCTCCTGAACATGAAGAAAAGCTTGCAAATGTGAGCCAGGTGCTCCCCAAAGGCTTAAAAAGCAGCAAGCTGTTAAGCCTACCACAATGTTAATAAAAAAAAAAAAAGTTACATAGCTTGAAGCTCTGCTCAGTTTTTGCTAATAACACTGAGTATTACTGCCACTTTTTGGTCTTGAATTTTTCTAAAGCCAGTCCAATGGCTATTAAAAAAAGGAAAAAAATATGGAAAAGTGGATTGTATTTTGGACTGAATCACCTACAAGTAAAGCACCAACAAAATATTCCATGTCCTTCATTTGCTTGGCATCCAGCACAATAAAAATAGAATAACATTATAACAGCCATGAATCTTATGTGTTGCCATAAAATCTGGCACACTCTACATCACTTTGGATAAGTTATTTCCATTCTACTTTGTTCACTTGAACATGGTAAAGTAGTTAACAAGAACATTTATCCTTTTCCCTTATTCCATCAGTCCTGACATTTCAAGCTATAATTCCCCCTGCATTGAATATACATGTTTTCTGTTCATTCAAGAAAAAAAAAAAAAGATGCTTAACTTTCAAAGAAATTATGATGGTTTGTGAGAAGTTTAAAGAAAGACAAGATTCGTCTTTGGCATTTGTACAGCACTGCGCACAACAAGAATCACACCTCAAACACATTGTATTAAGCAAGGATTAGAATGGTATGTCTTCATGTCTCATACATGAAAAGGAGAATCTACTCCAAGCAAGACAGATGTAGGAACTCTTAAGCAATAAGCTCAATATTATACCTACTGGAATTTGATAAAATGCATTATCTGTGGGGCACTGCGCCTTTAAATCCTACTCATAAATACGCAACTCTTTTCAATGTGTTTCTCCCACAGGCTGCTCGAACAGCTGAGAGTTAGAAGATTATAAGAGAAGACTGAAAGTACTTATTTTTTTATTCCTTTAAACATTCAAGACACTCTAAAGAGTCTTCTAACTTCATCATCAGTTGTGTTAATATGCAAGCAAAAATAAGCATTAACCATGAAAGTAACAAAGTTTTAAACCAGTTGTCCAAATATGCACATGAATGTGTGGGAGGAATGATCAAGTTCGAAGGTAGCACTGTATGAGAGGACAACAGTGCTTCATGAGGTACTTGTATCACACTTATGTTTAATGTCACAATGCACATCTTCGACTGCATCATTTTTAGGGGCTGAGAAGTAGCTTTTTCTAGGTATTGATTCAAAGCTTGACTTCCTTACTTGATCTTTATTAAGCTTTGCATTCCTCTAAAAGTACATGGGATAGGTTTGAATCTTAATATTATCTGGCTATGGTACAAACAGTCAATGTACCATCATCTTTTCTCTCTTTCTCTTCCTCTTTTCCAGTAGCAGTTCTTGTGCATTTGGGCCCTCTGTACAAAACAGCCCTCAAGCTGTTATCGAAGTAGGGGTAGGATAATTTATAACTTCTGGATTTACTGTCCATGATAGCACCAGATTTAACCACTTTCATGGTCTTTTCAGCCCTCTGCTCAACCGCTTTATTTCCAAGGTCCCACAGACTTTGTAGTGAAGTTGATCTAAAGGGTTCATGCAAGACTATTTTAGCCCAGGTCTCAAGTTTCCCTCTCCTTCAAAAGCACTAAAAGGCTCCTGCTTTATGATCTATGCTTTTCAGGTTGTGTCTACATTTTCGTAACCTTCTAGATCCAGATGACATCTGGAGGAAAGTATTTGACTTGTCTGAATTCTCTAGTTCTCCTAATTACTTTTTAAGAAACAGCATTATTAATCATCTATCTAAAACAGCCAGTAACCCTTCCAAAATAGATTTAATTACTAAGAGGTCCAAATAGAGCAGAGCACTGTCTACCTTTTAAGTTGGACAAGTGAAATCAAATGTTTTATAGCAGCAGCAGAATCCTCCATTGATCCTAGAACAGCTGTTAATAAAGCTGGGATCAGGAGCAGAGTCATTAATTCAAAGAAGAGTTAACATGGTGTAAATGGGAAATGCCGCTAGTAGCAATGAAATGGTCACAATTTGTCTTAAAAATACCATTTTTTTAGATACAAAGGTGTCCAACACCCTCTTTCTAATTGTTAAAAATGTGGTGTTGTTTATGTTAAAATGCATCACTGAAAAATGGAAAAAGAAAAACCACTGGAGAACTTGTGCAAGCTATGGATACACTTGCTTATTAGGTGACTCCTGATAATCAGAAGAGTGTGTGCATCCATATGCTACTGTTATACTGCGGTTAACTTTCAGTAACACTTTTTGTTAAATGGGAATAGCAACCTTTAATTAGGATTTGGGGTTTGGTTCTGAAATTGCCATACACCTGCTTATTCAAAACAGATGTTTTATCTGCAGTGCAGTTTTGCTCATAATATGTTATGACGGCAATAGCAGGTTGCTAACAAAATACAAAGGAAAGGCAATATCTACTCACTGTGTTCTCTTCTATGAGGTTAATAAAGTTGACTGATTAGGAATATGAGTTTGCTTTTACCAACACCTGACTATGTTATCATGCCACATTATAATCTATGTGAGTGTATCATTCAATGTTTTGATACCGAGAATCTAATTCAGTTTTAGTCAGAAAACAATTATAAAATGACTTGGCCTTTATGTTGCACTTCATTTTTGTAGTGTTCCATGCATCATCAGCTTTCCATGTATTACACATCTCCATTCCCATTTTACAGACAAAGGAAGCTGAAGCATCGTCCAGCACTGAAGCAATGCACTGGCCTGGCCATCCTCTGGGCCAAGGGCACCACAAACAAACAGATACAGTGAGGCTTCCAAAGCCTCACCCTCAGGTAAGGCAATTCCTTTCCTGGGTACACTCAGTAAATCCTAAAGCTGGAGGAAGCAAGGCAGAAAAGCCATGAAATGTCAAAGGGAATTGTTCTGGGCTCAGACCTGGTGTGTAGGAGGGAATGTTTCCAGAATCACTTGTTCTGCTTTTGTAACTGTCTTAAAAGGTAGAAAATGCTTCTGATGCTCAAGGAATGAATCAGTGCACTTTGGATTTCATCCATAATTTTCTTATAATGTGCAATCAATATTCTACGAGGGTTCCAGCTAGTCACTAGTCACTAGTCAGAAGCCTGGAGATGCCCCAACGTCATGAGTCAATTTTGCCTGTCATGCACTGAGAGGGCTGTCCTGCCACCATGGCCAAGTCACCTGAGCAATTTGTGTCCCTTCCCTGTGGAAGAAGGAGGGCTGTCAGCAGAGGGTAGGAGAGCAGTGCTGAGGTTTACCCAGCCTGAGTAGCAAAGATGCTGCAATACCAAGGACAGAAGCTTCACAAAGCAGACATCAGCGTGCCTCTCTTTGCTTCAGCCTTGCAGCATTTAAGCAAAACATTGTCATGCCTTCTGTGTCAAGAGTGTAAAATTGTCATATTGAGGGGTAATGCAACGTGTCAATTTATTTTATAAAGATACCGTGTAGGCTTCTAATGTGATACAGATATCAAGTTATACAACAAAAAGGAATTACTAAGAAACAAATTTTCTGCCATATTAACTCTTTCTATACAATGGGGGAAAAAATCACATTTCAGTTGAGACCTGTGTATTATTTAACCTGAAAATTTTAATCTTTATTTTCATCCAGTTTGGAAAATTTGCTTCAATCTGACCTTCTCTATTATATTTGTTGGACCCAGAACAATAGTTTGGTGGTCTCTGCCTGGTCTCTTGCCTTTGATAAAGTAGCTGTATCATTTCCAAGATTCCTGCAATGAGTAAATTAGCTTGATGAACCTGTTTCCAGCCTAAAAGGTTAAACCCTCATCAAATGAGTACAATGCTCTGGTTTACTTGCCTTCTTTTTGTTTGATTTTTAGCACTTTTATACAAAATGTTTTTAGTAATGTCTGACTGTGAGAAGATACAGGTTGTAAAATTATTATATATTGAATTCTTCTCTGTATAGTAGTTTCTTTGTGGAGAAAGGTTTTTGTGATCTGACATTCAGCAAAGCCATCTTCTAGGCTCCATTTCATTGACAGGCCACAAATACATGTGGATCCACTTTGACTTTTGGACTTAGAGATGTAGAAAGCAAAACACCTGTTTAAGTAATTTGCTGAATCAAGCCCACAGTGAACTGAAACATCAAAAAATTATGTAAATATACATTTATAGCTTAGCAGAATGAACATGCTCAATGTATAACTGAACAAAGCATTTACTGAGCGAATCTCATCTCTCTTTGTGTCTGCTTTTGATATAGCTCTGACCACATCCTGCTTTTTTTTCTCAATATTTATTTGTTATTTGAATGTAGTCAGCAACTACCTTTAACAGATTTCTTTTTCTTTATTTTCTGGTCTGATTATTTAACATTTGAGATTTATTGTTTGATGGAATACCTATTGAAAGGACTGGAAAGATTCCCATTGGCTTCAAAGGACAACAAATTTTGCCCAGAGCTCTGGTACAGCAAAGCATTTAGACACATGTTTAAACATTGATGCTTTCAATGGGACTTGAGCACATGTTTAAGATAAAGCATGTGCTATGGTCTTAGTTGCATAGGGAAGCATTCAGCACATTCTTAAATGCTTTGCAGAACTGGCACTACAACTACCTCTGCTGCCAGCTACATTTTTTACTTTTATGGAGAAAAAGTAAAAGCAGTAGAAGAAGTTACTGTTACTTTGAGATAAAAATATATCCAGCCTTGAAAGGGTGGATTTGCCTCCTGTTTGTTCATAAGAAAGTTTACATACACTATGATCTATTTTTGAAGAGTAGAATTTAAGTCTATCTTAATAGGAGATGAATGAATATTTTTCCATCCCTTTTCAGCAGTTTTAGTTTGGCACTTGTTTAAGGTGTTATTAATGTGCACATTCAAGAGAGTCTTAGATCCCTCAGTAGGTCTCCATCATGAAATGCGTTTTTCAGCATGTAACAACTTCTGCCTACTACTCACCATCCACTTTTAGTTGTCTCCCTGTTATCACTTCAAATATTTTCCAGACAGTGAAGAAGTAACAAGAATGCTCAAATAAACGTTGTCTTCTCTAACCGTGTGCATTTTCATTAAGACTGTCTTAGCCCCTCACTCCCACACACCTTTTTCCCTGAAAGTGAGAGGAATGTGCTCTGCCAACTATTTATCCTTCATCAGAACTAAATATCAGCCTAAACAGACAATCAGGAAATGCAAGATGCTGAGTCTTAAAAATTTACTTCTTATTTTTTTCCTTTGGAGAACTGAGCCTGTACCAGATGAGATGAACACCATCATACTTCAGCTAAAACATGAGCAGCCAGGAACTACAGAAAGTATCAGTGAGTCCAAGGTTCAAAACCTCATGGTTTTTCACAAACAAAGCATTCAAAGAGAAAGCTTCCCCAGAAAATGGGGGTGGTCATGTTCCCATGCTCACAAAATCTCTGACAGAAATCCTGTGGAGTTCCAGAAGAGCAAAACTATACCACTCACAGATGAGTTTGTCTTTGAGCTTCAGTGAAGAGAACAGTGAATATATTTAACCAGTTCCAAACTGTCATGGGCAGTTTTAATAGTCTTGACTGTGCTTTTGATGCAAACAGAGTAAGATTTCTATTAAACAACCTTAAATTGCATTTGTTCTGTAACTGGAACATGTGGCTGCAATTCCTATTGGCATATCCAGTCTAGCTGCAATAATTGTGCAGCCTGATGGAGTCAGAGCCCAGCTTGCCCTGGTGAAACGTGCTGACATGGCCGAAGGTGAGCAGCCACTCTGCTCATGTCAGTATTTCAGCCAATTCATTTAAAATCTGGCTTTCATGTAATTATCTCAAACACAACCACAGATGAAGATTGCAGAAAGGGGCAAACATGAAACACGTCCACACATTCATGCTACTTTAATGATACAGATAAAAAACCATTTAAAGAGTTGTCTCAAACCTAAAATCTAAAAAGAAAAAAAATGGAGAGCTACTGATAGTCCAAGGCTAAATATATGAAGATTAGACTCAAAAGAACAGGAGACTAGGAAAGACAAAACATCATGCAGGCTACCTCATGTTTGCAGGTACTTTCAGCTTTGACTTTTTGAAATGTTTCTTGAAAGCACTATCATTTGAAAGAAAAAACTTTTTTATTTGGTTACTATTCTTCTCTGAGAAGGGCTTGTGGTTGTTTCATTAATAAAATGGAAAGAGAAAATAGAAGCATAGATTTTGCTGAACTAAAAATTATGAATAAGCAAAATCTTCTTTTCTCATAGGTACATACTGAGGAGAAGTTATGGAAACATGATGTTATTAAAATAGTTTCCTATTTTCCCACCTCTTATTTTTAATATCTCAGATGGTCTTAAACATTTTTTTTTGCCTAGAAATCTACACAACATCTCCTTGAGAAGCTTCACATGATCAAAATTAAAGCTTTCACAGCCAGCAAGAAGCCCAGTTCTGTTCTGACCACATTTGTGTCCAATTTTTCAGGACATGGGTTTCACCCTCTGCATGCTGTAGTGCAGTGAATATGAGCCCATGCCAACTCCTGAATCTCTGGCTACTTTCTGCAGAGCATGAATGGCCTTTGAAACCACCTCAGGTAAGACTTTCTGGGATGATTTTTCTGCTTCTGTGTTGCAAGTGTTAGTGGTTTAGAGCAAAGGCAGAAAACACCTTTAGTATTCAGTAGAAATATTTTGAGGACAAAATAAATAAAAAAGAAAAAATAGAAAGAAGTCAAACAGGTAATTATTTGTAAAGGAAAAAACTATTGATTTTCCTTTTGATACATAGTCTAAATTATCCCTCAAGAAAAGTAGTAATGTGTCTTTAAACAGATTTATTACTTACAACAGTAAAAAAGTGGCTTATTTAACTTCAGTGCCATTACTGTTTTAATTTGATACAGAGATAGAACACCAGCACAGACACTGGAGAGGAAGTTTGATCTGGGGATCAAAAAGATTCAAGAAAATTTGAGGTCCCTTCCACAGGGAAGTCCCTTCTAGGACTCCTCCACAGTTTTCATTTTTTCTCCCACTTTCCAGTTTTCAGGTCCCCAGCTTCCCATCCCTCCCGTCGGTCTGTCCAAGAAGACTCCTTTATCCCACAACTACAGGCTCAACCCTTCCTTGGAAGGCAATGTTTTTGCTGCACAGGTGTCCACCACAAGATGTATATACTGTTTTCTACTCACAGTTATCTCATATACACTCAGATCTGAAGGCAAAGGAAATCCATCAAATCAAATCCAAAATTACACTATTACCATAGAATAATGATTTATAGTTGGGACTTCACACTGATACTTTTTTACCAATCTGCTGCTTTTGCAGTTTTGGTTTTTTTTTTCCCCTGGCATTCCGAATAGTTCATCTGTAAAGGTAGTCCATAAACCAATCTTATGCACAAGGAAAGTTAAAGGCAAAATTACAGCGTGTTACAGTATAAAAAACCCTGCAAATGGGTATGATTTTCCAAAGTATAACCAGGTGTCTGGCTGGCTGGATGGATGTATGACAAAAGAGAAACTCTGCATAGTGTCATTGCTAGTGAAGTTTAGACAGAGTCTGTTTCTCACCTTTGAGCTTCAGGTTCAGATTTACCTGTATTTGCTGAAGGGTAAGGGACAGCAGAATTTTACCTGGAGAAGACACTTCATCATGATTTTGCATTCCCATCATTGTCTTCTCCCACTTTTTCCTGAGTCTCTTCTCTGGAGTCTAATGACATTGATGCATTCACTCTTCAATCAGTCTTTGGTGGGAGTACTAACTTCTGTCTCTTTCTTCTACCCAGGTCATATGTGCATAAACTCTGTGGGACCCTGATCCCCCAAACCCTCAATATCAGTTTGAGAAGGTCAGCAGTGCATCCAGGAGTTTTTATGGAAAATCTGATCGACACTCAACTCACTCAGAATGGAACATTAGGAACATCAGGAAATGCATCACTGGAAATGCTGTCTCTTGTGGTGATAAGGAAAGGCTTAAGAAAACGGCCATGACTTTTACCACTCTCTTGCAAGAGGAACAGCAAAACACACATGGAGATAATTCTCTTTGAAATAATTTCTTTGTGCTTGAATGGCAATTGGGCAGGAAAAGAGTGATACACACAGATTACATGCATATCACAAAGAGATATTACTGGTATCCTGGTGATATCCCTGTGGGGTGTAACACAATGCACAAAACACAATGGCAGTAAGGGACTTAGAGTGTTTGAAGACTATATAACCAAAAGCTGTCTCCAGCCAGTCAATGTGATGATAATGTGTAAATACATATACATGCATACATGCATGGATGAGCAGCAGTGATGTGCTATTGTATGTCAGCTATTGCACTGGGACCTTTGGACAAGATGGAAGATACAAGCACCATTATTGGAGCAGAGAAGACAGGAGGAAGATTATTTATTTGCTATTGTAAGGGGCCATGACAACATCACTGTGTAGAACACAGGATGAAATAACAATTCTATGCTCTTATTCTCGCTCATACTCAAGGACCTTCATGCACACTTGCACTCTCTTGACATCTGCAGAGAGCAAAGGGAAAGGCAGAAAAACAATGTGTAGACAGCTATAGAAAATAAAGAATCCTTGTTCAAAAAACCTGAAAAAGTTGAATATTCTGTCCCATTGTTTTATACAAAGTGAGAGAAATACCAAGTAGAGCTTATAATATGGTTTCTAATGATTTACAGTTTTTCTCTTGCACAAAAAAAAAGTGTTCTTCTTTCAAAAGAATACTAATCAAAATTGTACACCACCTCACCTACAAGAAGCAGCAAGAGAAAGGTTAGGCAAAAAGCATCTGTGGTTTCCTTCTGGCCTCATGTGATTGCAATGTTTGTGTCCTAGCCATGCCAGTGATGCAGAAAAGGTCAGAATTCACCGTTTCACTTTTCCAAACCATATCAAGCAGTCTTCAGTCACCAAGGAGGGTCTGACCCAGATTTTGTCTCTTTCTTCTTAGCTCTTTGCCTGTACCTTTTGAGCATCTACTTCCCCAGGCCAACTTCCTAAGCTTCATCGTCTCCCTCTCATGTGCCAAAACAATCTTATTGCTTTCAGGTCTTTTACTCCCTTTGATCTTTCTTTCTCTGTGGACATATTGCCCTTCTGTTTCTTTTCTCCCAGAACCCCACTTCTCTTTCCTCTAGATCCTCCAGGTTGATTTCTTCCTTATCCTTCTATTCCCTCAGGTTTTTCCCATATTATAGACATAAGACCCAACTCTTTATTACAAATTTTTCCCTTAGTAAGGGAGAAGGTCTGCAGCTTTTCCAAATGTTGTGTTGTTGGGAATGCTTCCCTTATTGTGCCTGTCTAAAATATAGTTTATACAGGTGGCAGAATGAAATGTGCCATCTCGTAATTAGTCCCACATGCACTGCAGGCAATTTATCATCAAAACAATCAGCAGTCACCATTTGATTCAGTGAATACCAGAGATTATCAGAAAATTGAGCTGAGGGAAAGGAGGAAAAAAAGATAGAGCACTTTGGCTTTTGTAAATTTTTTTCTCCCTTCTTTTTTCCCCCGAAAATATCACTTTCCCTCTAAAGTAGTGACCAACCCAAATGACTCCATAATGAAAAGATTCACAGAAGAGCTGTTTGTTGGCCTTTACAACTTTTCTCTCCCTCTGAATTTGTTGTATTGGACTGTCTTGTATTCTTAATAAACTGCTTCAATAACAGCAATCAGCACAAATGTGCTACTGGCGAGGAGGATGCTCTTTTTCTTAGATGAGCACTGCTGCTGCTCTTTTTAGTGATGGCGAGACAGATTGTTCTGTCTCTTTTGTGCAAGAAAATGTGCATGGCAAACTCTGGACACTCATTCTAAACACACACACACACACACACACACACACACTCATATATTCAAGCACATGCACTCTCACACATGGGCATAGCCAGAGGTGTTAAATGCCCGAGGCAAAAAGAGGTGTGAAGACATTCCCCCACAAGATAATTTAGGATTATTAGAGTATCATTACTGCTAGTGCTTTTGATGTAGAACCCAATATTTAATGGAAAACCAGGATGCAGGGTGCCCCAGCTTGGAGGAACTGCTGAAATCCACGTATCAGAGTAATCAGGGTACAGAAGAGAAATGTCTGCAGGGAGAGACAGCAGTAGCCCCACAGCCCTGCGTGAGGACATGTCTGCCTCTACCCTACATGCAGGAAGTGTGGACATATATTATCTTCCTGAAGAGCTATGCAAGAATAGTCAGTAACATGGGGCTTGCTTGCCCTTTGTCATTAAACCATTCACTGAAGGGCATAGCCCCCAGGGTGGTCACCAGCAGACAGAAGCACACAAGTATTCCTGATGTTTTTGGGAGTTTTTTACTACACACCAGCTTCAGAAAAAAAATAGTGGGAAAACCAATAAACTTTTCTCTTATAGTCTCTCCCAATAACTGCTCAGGGTTTCCCCATCAGTACTTCAATAACTGCAACTCTTCCCTATCCCAGCCTCTTGCAACCCCTCCTTGTACCAGAAACTGCTAAAAAACCTCACAAGACAGCCTTTAAAAATTCTTCCACCACATGTTACAAACTGATCATTACAGTCTATGAGTCAAACCGAGTTTACTTTTTAAACAAACGATGTGTCAATAAGACAAATGTTCCAGTGTTAACTTCAATTACCATAGACATTCCTGGTGATGAAGAGTGTTTGATCTATTGCTACTTCTTCAGGGCAACTTCTTTTGCAAGAAAGGCTTGTATTGCTGTGTTCTCTCTATCCTCTGCTTCCATTCTATCAATGTTCCTTTTGTTTCAGAGGCTCTTCAGTTAAATTAATATACTGATCAAAAGCAGAGAACTGAGTTCAGGCTGGGCTTAGTAAATCTAGAGTTGCTTGAAAGATAAATTGCACAGCTAGAATGGATCCTTTGAGGTGAAGTTTTACAACAGGTAGATAGGTGAAGGTCATGTTATTTTAGCCACAATATAGCATGACCTAAGTGACTGTTTCAAAATAGTGCAATGTTTTACTACTGCACTGTTGAACATCAGCTGTGTTATACACTCACCAGAAGCCAATACATCCTGCATATTCTGCTATTTAACATAAAATACCAAATGCAAATATGTCCATACTCTGCTTTGGACAGTGAAAGTCATCTGTGATGGTCCCAGACTGAATTTGCTGTATAAAGGTCTTTAAGCACAGGACATGGCAAACACAAAATTACAATAAAGGGAGTTCAAAGAAACTTGGCTTAATCCCCTTCATTAAAACACTTCCTTCAGAGTCGACATGAAAACATCACTCCTTCCCTAGCTCTTAGATGAAGCATTCATGGACTGTACATGTGCAGCACACAGCAAAGTGCTATCATCTGCAACTGAGGGTCTACCCCACATCGACAAGACAAATAAGCAACGATCCTTCACAGCTGCTTTAAGACCAGCATTTCTCTCTGTGCCCTAAAGCACTGACAAAGGAAACAAACAAGGCACCCAGGAACACACAATACTCTGCCATTGGGGGAGGAAGGCAGAGTCAGGAAGAGCAGTCAATCATCAGCCTCCCTAGTCCTCACCCCTCTCAGTCCTTTCAAGTATCCCTGCTACTGCAGACAGCAGAGAGGTCTACAGCAACATCCGTCCTCCTCCCCAGCTGTGAAGAGGCTGGACAATCTTCCTTGTGGACACATGTTAGGTCTTGCTCATAAGGCACAGAAATTTTTGTCTCACTTGGAAGTTACTTTACCATGTGACCCATAGACAGACATTTGCAGCTCTTAAGTCAGGGTGGGTCCAAAAGAAGGTCTCAAATCTGCATAATGTGTCCTATTGTAGCCAAACAATAGGCTTCCAATAATAAATTGGAAGACATTTGAGAAAAGCCTCATTTTAAACAACTTTGTAACCTTTGTAATGTCTAGCTGTGCCAATGAAGGCATAAGAAAAGGAATGAGTGGAGGTCCCCTGCTCCCAGCGGTATCTAACAGACCATGGAGTCTGTGGAGGTGGGTGGCTCCCCTGCTGTTTACAAACCAGCACTGGTGGGCTGTTAACACTGGAAGCAACAGTACTTCACCAATGTCATCACTTAGCAATATAATATGACAGCATGTATAGAACCGATTAGCATAAATCAACATAATACCCACTTTGCAGCATTAGTATTGAAAACTTTCATCCTCAAGTAGTGGGGAGGACACAATACGTGATGAATTGTAATGATGTTTCTGAAGTGCTCTCACATGGCAGAGTATGTTTGCACAGTATGTGCATGTGAGGCTGCACACACATGTATTTTAAGAATATGCATAATACTGTAAGTTACGGCATTAGTTTCTAACAATAATGTTCCAATATTTCTGTGATCTTTTCTTAGACTTAAAAAAGAGACAAATTTGCAGGAGCTGCCAGATGATGAAGGGTGGAATGAAAGGGGTGTGTGTCTGTGTCTGTGTCTGTGTGTCTGTGTCTGTGGGTATATGTAGTCATTTTGATTTCAAAGTACATTGACCTGTCTTTCTGTGTCCAAAGGGTCATCATGTATAGAGTCATATAAATAGAGACTGCTTAAAAATATAACTTGAGGTCACTCAGACTCCTAGGTTTGAATTACAGATAAACATATTTCAAAGTGTAAACTTTGGACATGAGGTACAACCTCACATGCCACTTCCATCAATTTTGATAAAGTAGTTTCAATTTTCAGTGTAGTAATTCAAAGGTCTCACAGCTTTTTGACAACACTGAGCTTCTTCCCCTCATTCTCTGTTCTTCCCTCCACTGCTTTGTTCACACTCTGATCATTACCTATTTCAAACCTGAATGCTTAATCACATACAAGTGTAATTTTGAGAAGTCTCCCAAAGTCTTCACTTTAGGTAGCATTTTCTGAACAAGAGATCTCCTTGGGGTTAAGATGGCATGCACATTTGGAGATGGCAGGCAAAGTACAAATAAAGGAAAAGTACTGTGCAGGATACAAAAGGAATTCTCCTAGGAGAAAAATCCTAGGGGGAAAGTCTGTAAATTCTCTAGACTATACAGCAGGTCAGGACAGTTAAATTCTCCATTCCTCTACTACCAATGATGACACAGAAAACCTGAGGAAGATCTTCATGAGTGGTGCTTTAGTCACCCTCCACTGCACTTCCCTAAGGTGACACCCTGTTTCCCAGCAGAAAGCTTACCACAGGCCTTGCTTACCACCATATGGCATCATATCTCTGCACTCACCCTTTCAATCATATTAATGCCAATAATGCAACAATCTTTTTCTTTTATAAAGGTCTTAACCTGGCTTGTGCATTAATTTAGTCTGCCAAGTTATTTATGCACCTATAAAAATGCAGACTAGGCATCCTTACAAGCACAGGCACATCCTATTAATGCTGATCTGAAAGAGTTCTGAGCTCACCGTTACAGGTCCTTGATAGTGTTGGCCCATTACTGAATGTTTTCTAGGGGCCAGAGGTGAACAAGCTGATTCCAAGGGGGATCCATCTGTGTCTTCCAGCTTAACCTAAAGTTTATTTTATTGTATGGAATTCTATTCTATTCCCATTGGACAGACTCCCTCTTGCTGCATCCAGACAATCTTGTAGTATTTCCAGACTGATGAAAACAAACAATGCTGATGTATGTCCAAACACTTCTGCTGTGGTATTTCCAACTTATTTCAGCTACCGTTTCAGTGAGTGTTGGAAATGTATAGTACTGCTCTGAAATGAAACTGTATTCACAAGCTTTTCTTGGACATTTTAGCAAAACCTGCTCGGAAAACACTGAGAGTTTTGTCCAAGTGAAGCCTGGAAGATTAGGCTGCATGTGGTACTCCAATAATAACACCGAAGTAAGGAGTATTATTAAGAGGCAGTTTAATTTTTGAACATATCATGTAACACACTGTGAAAGTAGCACAAGGTCAAGGAAAACATCTATTATTTAATTTGACTTGGAGCCAAACTAGTGGTGATGTTGAAGACCACACTTCCCACTCTGAATGAAACTTCATTTATTCAGTCCTTGCAACTTCATCAAAACTTTCCACTCACTCAACCTCCATCCATCTCTTTCATAGCAAATATATCATAACCTCTGAGGGTCCTTCCATCTCATTCTTTATTTCTCTGCCAGATAAATGAGGAACACTCTTTACTCCTCTATAAGCTACATTTTTTGTTTCCATTTCTGCCCTCAGCTGAATCTTAGCAGCTCCAGGAAAGTCAAAGCAGCAGAGATAACAGCAGAACATCATCATAGAAATCAATGTCATTGTCATCTAAACCCTTCTTCCCAGACAACATTGCCCCTCCTTTCTTGTACAATAAGGTGGTGATTTCACATCAAAGGTAACCATGACAGCATCATGGCAGATATATTTGTTTGGTAGGTGGGTTAAAGCAGCTCCTCAGTACTGTATGCCTATTAACATTATTATCCACAGACTCAAAAAAAAATCACTATTTCAGTCATTAAAAAGGCACATGTGAATGCAAGATTTACTAAGCCTGAGTGGATGTGATCAATAATTTAAATATTACTGGATAACAAGTAAAGAAAACAAAAATAACAGCTTTGGTTTCAGGATATATGTAGCTGTCCTATGAACGTAAATATATTAAAACTTTTCTGCTACATTTTATGGCTCTATATAAATATCAAAATAGGTTTATAAGTTGAAAGGAGAACATGCCAATTCTAAAATCATCACTCACAGCACTTCAGTTTATGCAGTTAAATTTCCCAGCTAACAGCATTCTGCAGGCAGTTGCTCTCCTGCCCAGGAGGCAAACTACACATCTGTCTTTCCAATACTCATGGTAAATAACATCAGTCAGGAAATGCAGGCCTGCCAGAGCACATACAAGGACAGTAGGGGTAAGGGGACTCATCACAGCCACTAGGTGCAACACAACCTCTGCTGGGTAGAGTAGGGGGTACTCAGACAAGACAAATGTCTACATAAGGGTGTCTTTGCCTTGGTGTCTTTTTCTGTTTCCCTTGGCATTCTGATCTGTTTCTGTGCTTTTACCTGACCAACATCCTCAGACAAAGCTCCTGTCTTTCTCTCCCCTTTTCTGAATGAAAAGGTCAATATGAAAAAAGGTCACTTTGCATCCTGTACTGAACAGACCACCTATCTCTGGCACCAGAAGTTAGGTTGAGTCCAATGAGGGCCACATTATAAACCTCTATAAAAGCAATGCCTTCACAGGATGTGAAGTGTGCTTAAAATTGAACCTCTTGTGAGAAACTTTATGGGTACCACAACCACTTGGCAATGGGATCCATTTATTGGCCTTTTCCCAACTGCAGTAAACTGGAATTTCCATAACCCCAATGACTCTGTAGGACTCCAAGGTGGTTTGATTAAAGGTTTCTGTGAAATGTACTATGAAGTTCTGCAGGTCTCCTTTCAAGGCCAAGAGGAAGCTGGGTCCCATTTGTTTTTTCCAGATTGTTGTTTCTTATAAAATCAATTTATCATAAAGGCATCACTGGAAAGGAAAATGAAAAATTTGATGAGCTTCTGCTCTTTCTTGCCTTTTACTTTGGTTGTATTTTTCTTGGGATTATGGCCCTTGGACAATATGCAAGGCAAGTTTGGCTTAATCTGTACAGCTTTATTTTTGCATTATCCAGAATCATTCATTTGGCATCAAGAGACTTCACTCAGATAACATAGATAAAGTCACAGCAGAATTATACTGCCATACAAACCCAACTTTTTATTCAAAAAAATATCCTCCTCCATCCCAAAACCTTCCTTAAATCCTAAAGAGCAAGACCAGAACAAATTATAAGGAATCAAATTTCCTAAAGCTGTTCTTTCACTGCACCTTACTACTCAGTACCACTCAGTACCATCTCAGTACTCACCTTAGTACCATCAGAAAACCTGATGCATCTACTGATCATCTGATGGAAGAGCTCACCATCAAGTTTTCCCAACCACTTTCCAACCTACCTTTTTGACTTATGGTGTGGCAAAAAGTCACTGTCTCCTGTCAGACTCTGTTCTTGGCTGGGTCATTGCATCTTCTTGGGTGGAACCTTTTCCACTCAAGACAGTGAAATGCTCTCTAGCCCCAGTGGGTACCTTCTGGCACAGTGGTGAATGAAGCTGTTAGAGCTCTGTAGGAGGGTGGTGCAGGAGTGCTGATCTGAGTGGGAGTCAGATCAGTTCCCAGGGGCCACTGTGTAGCTGATGTGGGCAACCTCAACTCATTTTCCATTAGATCATAGGGCCAAATACTGTTTTCCCATGACTGGGAAAGCTCCTGAACAGCTCTTCCCCAAGCTCAGTGTAAGAGAAAGAGCAACAAACAAAAAAACAGGCAGCAGTTTCTCTGAGACTTTGTAAGACAAATATTTCTACTGATAGTTTCTCTGCAGCCCGCTTTGTCATGTTTTTTCTCTTTTTAATTTATTTATTTATTATCATTTTCAGTACTCCTTCTGCACCAGAACTTTATTTAAGGCTGCTGGCTGTGAGCCCCTGGGAGGGTTCCCAGTCCCCTGTGTGGATTCCCCCGTATGCCACAGTATTAGGAGTGTGACCTCCTGCCTTGCCAGGACTTTAAAGGGCCCATCTGCCCTGTCAGCATCAATCACATTGGATTTTATAATTCAGCCCCTCCAAAATACCCAAGTTGTAATTCCCAGTCCTAAACAGTGTCCAAAGCTATTCTCTGCTTTTATTTTTGCGTAGCAAGAAAAACACCTCATTTAAAGCCTTAGAAGCCTAAGTTTCCCCCTCATAACATTTATGCATAGACTGTGTTACTGCTATTATATTCTGAAAAACAGTTATTTCACCAAAATAAAAATCCCTTTTCATAAGTGCTTTGCTCCCTATGTTTTTTTCATTTTTCCTTTTATGTTGCATATACCAACAGGGGCCAACTTTATTTCAGTATTGACTTGGATTTTGATGAATATGCTTCTATTTCATTTATTCTTTATTTGTGCAAAAGCTAGGCAGTATTTTTACATTGTTCCCCACTTCCTTTTTGATTAAACTGTTATATTTGATTTTCCAGAAATAAAGCAGCACAGAGATAGAGAGAGTGAGAAAAATACATCATCTTTGATTCTCTCCTGACTCACAGCTCTCTAAGCTCTGACCCAAAAGCCCACCTTAACTCACTGGAAATAAGTGCCCAAAGGGAGCCGTCAGAGAGGAAGCTCTTCAGGAAGTGACTACCCAAAGTGCTAACCACAGGAGAATGAGGCCTTTTCCACCTAAAATTAACTGAGCTGCTCAAACAAAAACACTAAACCTACTATAACCCTACTAGAATAATAATAATAATAGATGACCCAAGTCAGGCCTTTTAAACTAAATTGCTAAAATCAGTATCAAAGACCAAAGATCAAAGGCCATGAAAACTTCAGTGCCATTAGTTAATGTCAGAAAAAACATGTCAGAAAAAAACCCAGTTCACACAAATTCTGGGGATAGGTTGTGTATCTTTTTTTCCTTCACATGTAACTTTCCAAAGCTCTCTTCCTTGGGGCTGGGTGTATCCCCATTCTTTGTTTCAGCTTAGGCAAAGAGTTTTCTGAGCAAAAAATATTGCCATCTACAATACATAGAGCATATATATAGAAAACTTCCCTTTTTGCTGTGTACCCATGACAGGATTTGGCAGTAAACTAAGACCAGGACAACAGCAATGGGAGCACAGTTTCACCAGTGACACTTGTTAAGGGAAGGAAATTTACTGTTGCTTCTTTGAGCACCCCCATGGGACATGACTGAAACATCCTAGGGAAAAGGAAGAAGAAAACATCACAATAAAAAAGACCATCCAATGTAACTCCGAAAAGTGCTCCTGATGCTACAACACACACAGCTGCACAGTAGCTTCCCTGTTCCCCTCCAGGGAGAGAAGCAGCTGGGGTGGTGTGTCAGGAGCTGGGCTGAGTACAACCCAAGGTGCCCCGCTGAGAAGATGGGCAGGCAGCACCAGCCTTGCCCTGAGGACCATAGTCTATCTCTGTGAGTTACAGCAAAGTGCAGAAATTGTGGCTAAGCACAAGGTAGCACATTCCTGAAATCCCCTGAGCAGATCAGTGATCAGGAAGAGAGCCCAGTCCACCCCAACTACAATCCTATCAATGTCAGCCTTCATCCTTTTTAAGCTCACTCTGCCCTTCCCAAGACCCAGAAAGTGGCATTTGTGCTTTGGATGAGTCTGTGAAAGACCTCCAGGCTGTCAAACTACAAGCTGCCATCAGGTGTGCTTCCTCTCCTTCAGGTCTCTTGCGGTGATGCTGTATGCCAGGGCCACCAGCCTGCTCACCTGGCAAACAGACAGCCTAAACCTGCTGCCTGTTCCAGCTGCCTGCTGGTGGGGCAGCCTGCCACTCAGCTGGAACAGGTACCAGGACCTTTCCTTAGAAACCACTGACCAAGGTATTTATTTACTCAGTAAAGGAGTAGAGTGGTAGACAAAAGTCACCAGTGTAGAAGTCAGCAGAGAAGGCCAAGCAGTCCCTAGTGTTCTGGCGTGTTCTGTACCAAATTTCCACTTCCCAGCCCCTGATGGATAATTCACATGTAAATGGTTGCTTAGAAACATACATGCACCACTCAGATGCTCCTTCTATGGAATCAGCAAGCAGAGTAACTGTGGGCATTAACAGTGCTGCTGCTGCTGTTGCAGCACCTGAGCTGGCTTGATCAGGACTTACCTCCTTGTCAGAGGAAGTGATTTTGGTTCAAGAATGTGGAAATAACTGAAATATATATTGCCAAAGCTAGTATAGCTACAGAGAAGATTTCTTTGAGATTGTGACTGACCACCCAGGCAGTCAAAGCTAACACATATGTGAACAGTGATTTCTGGGAATCTGATTTCATCCATAGATTCATAACAAGATCTAACACTTACCATGAGGACCACAAAGCATTTGCAACCTGTCTGCTAAGCCTACAAGAAAACTGAAGATTAGGTCACAAGGAAGTCAGCTATCCAGTCATTATGCAAAATTTCCTAAAAGGCAGTGATATACATTTAGCAATCCCAAAATCAGAACATCAAAAGAAAACATTTTTGCACTAGTTTTCCTTGCTATTGCCAGCCTATGTCCCTGTGAAGGGAGTAGTGTTTATGGAACCAGTGTTTGGAAAGTAAGCTTGAACAGCAGTGTCAAAGGGTAATTGGCACAAGAGAGATCCCTACATTTGGAACAAGAGGAATTAAGTTTTCCTAAGCACATTGGGACCACAGAGGGCTTGTTGTTGATAGACCCACAAGTAGTAATATTACCAGGTTCATGCCAAGGGTCATAGCATGCAGTGAGACAACAGTTCCTTAGAGCAATGAGAGCAGGGTCATGACTCCTCTGTGCAACTGATTGATCCTCAGAGCTCAGATCTGTGAGACGCACAGGGAAAAAAAATGTGAAATTTACAACATTCATTTACACTTGGCTTTGAAAGGTTTTTATTGAGGCAATGATCACCTTGCATTTTTCCTTTTCAGTTACTGCCTGAAAGTCAGTGGAAGGATTTGAAACAATATATGACCATGGGATTTTATCAGCCGAATATATTAGTGCACTAGTTACATCCCAGGTAAAGTTTTGCAGCTGTTAGTAGCTTTTCTTCTCAAGGGCTCATATCTGGAGACTGGCCCCTAATTTCCATTTAGCAGAAGAGAAGCTTGAAGCCTTGAGAAATTACAATGAAACTGTGCAACCAGCCCAGGGACTCAATTCTTAGTTTATGTTCTTTACGACCACAAGTAGAAAAGTGCATTGAAGTCACATTTCCACTTTTACTGATCTTAAACCTCAACTTTTAGAATGGACTTGAGGAATATTTAGGACAAGCTGAGCACAAATGAGGTTTAGGGTGTTCTAAGTTATGCATTGGGTATAGAATACTGGAGTGCCCTGCACTGCTCTTGTAACCCTGAGCCTCAGCACAAACTGCCTCCTTTCCTTGGGAGCCTCCTGCCTGTTTGCCACCTGAGAGCATCTTGTTATCAAAAGCATACTCTGTTGCTTCTTTAATGGGTCATTTATATTTCTGATGACAGTAGAAAATAATAAGAGTCAAGGTTTAAGAAGGAGCCCATGGCTCCAACACACAACATTAAATAAGCCTGCTAGAAACCTCTGTGAAGCTCAGCAGAAGTCATTTTGGGTCTTGTGACAGTTTTCAGTCACTTTAACCTGTTCTCTGTAATGTCCCAGGTGCATTGGTCCCAGGTAATGTCCCTTAGATTCCTGACCAGGATTATACAACAAGAAGAAATGTAGTAAATTTTGAATGAGCCCAGAGCTAGAGCCTTGGGAGTTTGGCCAGTGCTAAATGAGTACAGATATCAATAAAGCTTATAGCTACATACTTTCCTACCAAGCCTCAGTGTTTGGACTCAAGGAGCTCCCGGAAAACTGCACACAGACTGGATTGCTATGATCGATACTGGAAAGGATATAATGCAACTGGTCCCATTGAACTCAACAGAAATTCTGCCATTTTCTTCATTCAACCGAGGATTTCACCTAATGTGTCTTTTCCAGCTCTAATATCTGTGATCCTGAGCACATTACCAAATTGCCAATGGGATCTGCCAACCATTACAGTCTGTGATTTGTCAAGTACTCTATTTGTATTCACTACATCTCTGTTGTCTACAGGATTCCAGTAATAACCTATTAAAGACATTTAATGTTACCAATTTAAAACTGAAAAACACAAACTACTGAGGTGGTGAAGTTGCCAGAAGAGACATCAGGGCCTGTGTTAGAATATCTGATTCAACAATTCCTATATGTGCAAAGCCTGCAGATTGGATAATTATAGTTCCATCAGTGAGTAGTGTATTTATTAGACCCAAGTTTGGTTATCAGAAGTGTTTACAGAGAGATTGCTGTGGTAGAAAGGGCTGGCAAATGTGGACAAATAAGGATGGCTTATTAAAGCTCAGTTTTTGTGAGAGGTGCACTCATTTTCAATGCAGCTACCCAATAGTTACAGTCCTGAGCAACATGGCCCAGTAGCATACACAGCAATTAAGGAGGACTCTATCATACCTGTTATTTAGTAAAGCTCAAAATCACAGCCCAGCACTCAATCAGATAGAAATATTGTTTTCCTATAGTATCACAAAAGCAAGCCTTTACAGAAAAGGAGAATATCAAATGCCTTGCTAAGTTGTTAATGGTGGAAAAAACACAGATAGCTACATGCTTAGTCTAATTTGGCATCAATTTGTATACACATAGAGAAACAAGTTACAGATGTTTAAAAAGTTATGACAAATGAGAAAACAGTTGTACACTAAAAGTGGCTGCAATAAATTGCCTTTCAGTTACAGGTCTGTGGTGGTCACAGTTGACATATATGGAGTGAAAGTTAAGGAAAGGCTGATAGTCCCACTCAACTGATACAGGCAGCATGCAGCAAATAATTGTTAAACAAAGGTGTTGTGAGAATCCTAGACAGGCAAGTATTCAAAAGCCAAGGAAATGATCAGTCCTGTAAGTCAAAAGGCAGAAGTAGTCAAAGCAATGAAAAACTTCCGAAAACTTGAAACTACTGAAGTTTATTATCATTTACAGTTCTTGCAGATTCATGCTCCTTCCACTGCTCCTTAAAAGACTTACTCTGTACCCTTCACTAGCTTCATTACCTTTCTGGAGAAGGCAGAGAGAGTAAGTCCTGTAAGTAGACAGTAAGTAGAAAGTAGAGAGTAAGTCCTATAAGGCGCAGCTGAGGGAGCTGGAGTTGTTTAACTTGCAGAAAAGGAGGCTCAGGGGGACCTTATCACTCTCTTTGACCACTTGGAGGTTGTAGCATGATGGGGGTCAGTCTGTTCTCCCAGGCAGCCAGTGACAGGATGAGAGATAGGCTCTGTGCCAGAAATTCGGGCTGGACATCAAAAAGTTCTTCATGAAAATGCTTGTTAAGCATTGGAACAGACTGCTGAGGGAGTTGGTGGAGTCACTACCCCTGGAAGTGTTCAGGAAATGTGGTGATCAATCAAAGGTTGGACTTGATCTTGGAGGTCTTTTCCAACCTTAATGATTCTGTGATTCTGTAATATTCAGGAAGCTCCACTGTGTTTGGCTCAGCCTACGTGGTTGGTGCAATTCCAGCAACAGATTTCTTCTATTTGGTTCTCAACGTCTCTCATTGTCATTTGAGATCAAACAGCCCTGCACATACAATATGATTGCTCATGAACAGTTCTGACAATAATTTTTGTTATTTTTTTTAGTTTCTTACTAAGTTCTAAGGCAAAGTCAAGCATTTCTTTGTGTCACATTTAGTGCCTAGTGGGATTCAAAATGTTCATCTACTTTGGGAGCTTTTCTTGCATATATTTTCATTTTTTTTAAAACAAAAGTACATTTTTAGAGAAGAGCATCCACTTAAGCAATATTGAGACACTTTAATTTGGGCAGGGATTGGATAACTCCAGGGGTATCTTCAGTCTATTATTCTGCAATTCAAAATGTCAAAAAAATCCTTTAAAAGTCATTCAAACCGATTATTTGAATTGATAGAAATACATCCTTTTTTTCCTGTTTAACTAGACTTATACTTTTCAGGATGAAAAACTGACTAAAAATTTTCATCCACATCTAACTTTTTCTTTGAATATATTTATAGAACTACACTTTTTATTTTAGCCCTTCAGGAAATAACCTGTTTGCAAGTCAATTTATCAAAATTACCCTTCCAATGCATAAAATAATAATGTATTTCAGTTAGTGCTCTTGCATCATTTTAAAAGCAGAAGAACTAGGAAGAAGAGAAAAGGAAGAGAAGACAAAAATATATTTTAGAGCATTTCAAAGTCTTTAGAACAATATTCTTCTGTATGGGCCTGTTTTTGTCACTAATCTGTTTTTTTTCTTTGGGACTTAGAAGTTCAGATAAACTTCAAGAGTTGCTCATGACATGTTGTTTAACTGTATAAAGCTTGTTTAACACAGTGCAAAAGGCATCAAAAAACTTCTAACCCAACAATATAATACTGTTAAGCATTTAAAAATTATTTATTTCCTTTAAGAAGACAAAGAATTCCTCATTATATTTAATGTATCTTACCTCTCAATAGAGCTTTCAATGATTTTACTGATACTTTCAGAAGTCAGAGAACATTCTCTTATTTAAAATGTTGACATGCTTCATTAGAAAAAAAACCAGATACATTTGGAATATTTTATGAGTTTAAAAGCAAACATAGATTCTTTTGTTTATTTAATTATTTAATGTTTGGATAGTGCTTTGCAAGCATAATACATACTTATTTTTAGTATTATTTGTGCATACAGCATTATCAGCAAGATATGAATAAAATGCTCTCAGCTTTGCAAGCAATTTTCTTGATTAATTTCTTTGTATAAAGCAGCAGAGGGAGCTCATACATTATTTTTGGTGTGTCACACACAAAAAAATGATAAATTACACGTGCACACACATGTGCACGCAGGCGTGTGCGGGTGACACGGCCCCGCGCACGTATGTGCACACGCAGTCAGCTCTGGGACAAGCTGCACAGCTACAGTGGCTGTGCCTGCACTTGTCACGCAGACCAATAGGAGCAGATGTGTTCAGCAAAAGAGCTGGGAGTGAGCCCTGCATGGCCATAGCACACGTCCTCCAGGGCACTCTTTCTGGACTAGTGCAGCCTGCTCCCATCACGCTGAGACACCCATGTGTGCCTTGGGCGTGTTCAGTGAGCTCCCAGAGTGCTTCTTCCAGATGGATTTTACCCAGGAGGAAGCTGGCTGGTGCGTTCTGACCTTGATCCTGGACACAAACCAAAGCTCAGCTGGTGGGGGTGATCTGGAGGCCCTGTCAACAGCATGCACTTGGTCCAGAGAAAGTCACCAGCACCAGAGCTATGTTAGAAACTTCTAGGTACCTACCTGAGCTGATCTTCAGGTGTGTAAGGAATCAGATGGATGACATCAATTTAGGCAATTGCATTCTGCTGGAATGCCTTTTTGAATTTTCTCCTCAATCTGTGTAAGTTTTGCAGGAAACGTTTCACAATGGAGGTACACCGAGAAAGAAGTGCTGAAGTCACTTAAAGGGCTGGACAAACTTCGTAAACTTCTTGGTTGTGTCTGATTGAATGACTTCTTGAGAATATATGCCCACAACTGGCCCCCTGAAATCAGTAAATCTGAAGCATAAGGAGGGCTTAATGTAGTTACTGGGAAGGCCCTAGCACTCCCTGAACAGCAGAAGTAGAATTGTTACTTCCTTTAAGGATGTGTAGGGTATATCATCTTCTACTTCCTGGGCCAGCCAGAGCCTTAAGAGCATAATCTGGCTTCCCTAGGCACTCCTGTGAAAGTCTGGGAGGAAGCAATGGGCAGTGGATAATTTGGTGGAGGGCAAAGCTAGAAGGAAGCAGTTGGTGCACTGGAGTATCCCATATCCTACCATATACAGATGAGCACTGTTGAGGCCAAAGACTGAAAACAATGGGAAAACTGGTCTGCCAATACCTTTTATTTCCAGGATGGGCAGAAGTACTGGGAACATTGCACTACGACCTGCTGGTTTTGCTTCCAGACCTGGACTGAGCAGATGTGAAGATGGCAACAATGGGACTGAAAAAAACATGAAAAAAAAAGTTTAGAAAACGAGAGAAGTTTGGGGATGGATGTGAGTTGGGGGATGGGGCACAAGATGGGAAGAGAAGACAAAAATGGCACAAACGCTTTGTGATTTTAAAAAAACTTATCCTTTCAGGGTGGGGCTTAGGGCAAAAAGAATAGATTTGGGGAGAAGTACTTGTCATACCTAAACCAGCTGGCTAAACTTGTAATGAAAAGCACGTAAACCATCACTGTGAGAGAGGAAAAGCCACATTGTTTTTATTTGTCTGTAGAGCAATATGTGTCACTGTATAAATAGTAACTAATAACATGTACTGCAGCACTTCTGTGGTATTTTTTAATAATTACTGTTGTTGTAAAGGAGTTTAGTATGAAGTAAAACATCTCTATGAGGGAAAAAATTGCTGCCTCTTCCCCCCTGATATTTGTGTAACTGAATTAAAAATACACAGATACATCGAGTCAAAAAAACATTATTCCTAGTTCAAGGAACTCAAGCTGAACACCTTGAAAAATCTCTCAGCTACATTGTTCTCTCATATGTTATGAGGATTTTTATTTCCTTTTAACAGCAGTAAATCGTCAAATGAAAGAGGCTTATATTGCACATACCATTGCGAGACGTGCTCATCATGTAACATCAGAATGAACTATTTTTTAACCTAATATACAACAATTTAGCAGCATTAGAAGAACATAAAACAGATAAAACTATAGCTTTTACAGCCATTCATCAATGGCCTTTTTTTGAAGAGTGCAGATACCTCCTCAGGCTAAGCATACATCTCTCTATTTCACATAAATACACAAAGTGACAGGGCTTCCAGTCAAAATAAACATTTGCTCAGTGTATACCTGATTTCCACCCATTTCATTCAACAGGAAAGATACTGAGGTTAACAAACACACTAATCTCTCATCTGCTCTAGGGATGAGGATGTGCTGTATCCAACAACTTGTGATTGAGTGCGTTCGCAGTTTGCTGCTCCCATGAATGTCCATGCCTCTGGATTGGTACTATTCAAAAGGCAAACAGAAGATGTGGATCCAACCAAAATTACTTTCAGTTTTTAGAAAATAAGAATGGTTCAAGGGGGAGAGGACAATGTCTCAGGTTTGGTAACTGCACAGGTAGTGAGAATAGCTGAAGAAAGCATCAGTCGGATGAAAATGCAATAAAGGTGATATAACAATATCATGGCACATTAAAAAACAGAACAAAACCGAACAAAAAAAACCCAAAAACAAAAACAAAAACATCATATTGAACAGCACATAACGCATACAATTCAGAGTAAAAACTTCCAAGAGTCTGAGGCACCCAAATCTCACTAAATCTGATGAAATCTGTGGTACCTAGAACAGAAAGTAATTTTTTGCATTTGTGGCTCTGGCAGCATTGCCTTTGACCCTCTGTGGAGGGAAATACGACCTTGGTGCCCTGGCTGGTCTCTCCAGCAGTTTGAAGAACAGGAGCTGAGCGCAGGTTTCTTACCTCCTGGGGCAGGGCTCACTGAGCATCACTGCACTACCACCATCAGGGCTGGCTCCCTTGCCGAACAGAGAATGAAAGGAAATAGTTGGTCCCCTCTGAGTCCTGTACCTGGCTTGTTAAACCTGTGTTGTGGTGCTTTGTCAGGTAAAATACATGATTTGGACATACTGTTTGATGATCTCACACTAGGATTTCACACCACACTATCGAAGAAAATGTTGATTGAGTTATTTTAACAGCCATGATATTAGTTAAACCTGATTAACAGATTATTTTCCACTGACATCACTTCTTTATTCTATTTACAAGCTAAATAGGCCAGACATTCAATTGATAAATGCTCATTTCCCTCCATCTTAATTAACTAATATTCTTTTACTTAAACAATCCCTCATTTTTCCAGAGACACAGTAATAGATCCATTAGAAGGGTCTATCTGATACCAGGGATATTTTATTTATGAGGGCAAGTCCAAATGGTTACTATTTTTTAATGTTTTTATTTTCCTTGATACTGTACACGGTGTAATGGCTTTGGTCCAAACAGTAATCACACAATGGGTGCCGTTTCTTCTTTCTTGACCTATCACACTCCACATGATTTAATCCATTGTTTTGGATGTTGCCAATGATTTATTGTATGAAAAATGTAAATGATCTGGATGGCAGATGTTTTATATTTTCTGACCATTCATTTTCAGTGGGAATGTAATTAAAATTTATGAAGTGTATCTGCTGAATTGCATTGGCAATTGATGATCTCCTCCAGTGCTGTCTGTCTGGAGATGATGAGTGATTGTGGACAGTGAGATGTGTTGACAAGGGCAGAAACAGACGTGATGTTACTGTCATGAGCGAGGCTACCTGCAAAAAGGCTGCCGTTTTTTTCTCCCCTTTTTTCCCACAGGAAGAAGGTGGCAACCAGAGCTGTCTTTCTTCTTGCAAGACAGAGTATAAAGCCTCTGCACACTCCTGAAAGCTGTCACTCTTCACGAGTACAATCTCTGTCTTGCTCAGCAATGGGCATCTGGAAGCCACGATACCAGTTATAACAACCCATGTCAAGGATATTAATTAAATTCCTGATGGCCACCCAGAGAAGCTAATGAGTGTAAATTTCACAACATCCCAACTCATAAGGCAGCCCACTTAACCTTTTCAGCGTTGATATCCTTCCTCCAGGAGGGAAGTAAGGGAAGTGAGCTGTTTGCCAAGAGAGCATGGAAAGGAGGAACAGGGAAAGGAGGAGATACTTGGTCTGGCACAGTTTAAAATACAAATAGATGAGAACTGGATCTGCTGAATTCAGATATGCCACAACAGAATGTGAAGGGGTTTTTTTCAGAACTGAGATCCCAGACAGCATTTTGCACAGAACCTTTATTGCTATGAATCTGAATGAATCTCCTCACCTCAGCCTCCTCCAGCTCCACGAGCAAGAGGAGCAAATCTCTTTTTAACCCAAATGAGGTATACTTACTGGACTTTGAATTTCCCCTGCTCTTTGCATAGCACATCTCTTACGTTTCTGAGTGCTGTGGAGGACAGAATATGTAATTACTATCATCCCACCATACATACATCCCACCCACTACAATAGATGTACAGACAGCCTAGATTAACATGTAGTGAATCATGTAAGTGCTATGGGACCAACAATTGGAACTGGGGAATTTCTGACACCCATCTTTATCATCAGGGATTTTGATCACTTGAATGTTCAAAGTGTTTTCTTAATTCACAAACCTCATTTACGATATCTACCATTAGGCCCTAATAAAAATGCCTTCACTCTAAAGTCATGTGGCCACCTCATTACCAGAGGCTGGTAAATGAGGATTTTATTCCAAAAGCAAACCCCAAAGGTAGTTTGTCACAAATGCCCCAGTCCCACTGCTGTTGCTGACACCACTTCCAATATATTCTGCCACTGTGGGTGGGGTGCAAATGAAGGTGATTGTAGCTGTCAGTTCTTGAGCGCTGCTTCTGCTGAAGTCAGTAGGCATTTTGCCATTCATTTCAAAAGCAAGCATTACAAGCTCAAGAACTAATCCAAGCTTCAGGCCTGGTAGCAATTGTGACATTTGACAATGTATGATTCAAAACAGACAAGGGATTGAAACGGCAGGTGCAGCAGATGGTCAAGATCCTATTACACAGAGGATCTTTTTTTTTTTCCATGTGTGCTCCTAGTTCTGCTGCTTCAGTGTGTCTCTGGCCTGTGACGTGCAACTGTGGCAGGAGAGAAGAAGAAATGAGGTAGGACTAGGGTCACAAAGTCTGGTTAGGTGCATTTTAGAAAATCCCAAGGGGATACTTTCAGCACAACTCACACTACAAAATGCATAGCAAATACTGCAGAACTCTGGGAGCCAACAAGGTTAAATGCTTCTTTTGGTTTCACTGCTTTCTTGTTGGGTGCCTCAGTTTACCTACATGCACTTTTAGGCAACGTGCCTTACCTGGCTTTGTATGCCAAAATTTCATTCATTAATACTGATGTCAAAGAGGACATTCAGCACCTCACAGGAGGCCCAGTGCACCTGCATTAGTTAGCCATAAATCATGGGAAACAACACTTTGAAGTGTCAGGGAGATTTAATGTGGGATACAGAACAGAAGGGGAATGTGATGAACTGAGCCCCAAGCCCCAAATAAGGAATTTAAAATGCACCTTACCCTTAAAAGTGTCAGCAAATGAAGAAAAAGAAGAGTGGGGAAGCCCCAAAGGCAGCAATTTTGAATGCTTTAGTTTTCTCTATTGACTTTAATTAAGCTCACCCAGGATTGCAGGCCTGTCACTTGGGGAACCTTTCCATAAAGAAAAAAGGAGTTTGCTCCCCAGGTGGGTTTTCCCAAGTTTCTCAGGCTCTCACCACAATATATGCCTGGCATCCATGACAGGGTCGTCAAAAATAATAGCTAAGGAATTCACTGTCTGTCATTCCAAAATAATTATGTATGGGGCTTTACTTGCAGTAGAGATGGGTTATATATTTCATTGAGAAAACCCATGTAGACTAAAACATATATTTATGTGTATGTATGTAATATATGATGGTTGAAGAGATTAACAGTCAAATAAAGAATATAGGGGAACAGTGTCTGTATGCATACATGTGAAACACGTTGAGAAAGAGGGTGGAAAGCACTGCAAGTCCAAAATTTGTTAATTACCAAATGCATTAATGCTTTATTAGCCATTTATCAGTAATTAATAACCTATTCTGATGTAAATTTCAAGCTTACAAATGCACCATGAAAATTGCCCCTTAAATATAAGCCAAGTTTCTAAGGGTCAGCAAAACCATAGCAAAGACAGCAGCATATTCCCTTCAGCTGCCTGGAAGAGTTATTTAGTGCCTCAGCATCATGCCTGTGTCTAGGCATACAATAGTTTTTGGGTGCTTTCAAAGTCAAAATAGCGTGGGGAAAAAAAATGAAGAGAGCTTTCAAGCAGAAGGGGAGGAGGTAGTATACTCAGTGGTATTCTTCAGGTGCACAGTTTGAATAAAAATGCAAAACAGGATGCTCCCATTCAGTAAATATTATCATTTTTATTCACTCATTAATTAAGTTGCTTAATTGCTGCTGTCAAAAGACTCTTGAGTTTGTGACTGGGGTTGTTGCACTGTTTTGATAGTAGCTGAGGAAGGAAAAAGGCAGTATCACTCGGCTTGTTCTTTACTTGATAATAAGGAGGCACTGGTTGTAGTAGATCATAACGAAGCTGCACAGTTGCATATGGAAAAAAGATAGATATTTACAGGAAAAAAAAGAAGGGGATAGGTAGGTTTCATTTAATACATCAAATGTTATTTTACTGATGTGATGAATGCACCATAACTTATTGTTCAATTTGTTACTCTATGAAAATAATTTTAATACAAAGTATTTCCCATGTTTTAGCACTGATGTGATGAATGCACCATAACTTGTGCATTATTGTTCAATTTGTTACTCCATGAAAATAATTTTAATACAAAGTATTTCCCATGTTTTAGTCTAACTTCCCAAGAGAGTCCAGAAATGGAAAGGGACTCAAGCTATGTTGGTCAATACAATTATATTTTTTTCCAGATCTGTCTCCAAAAGATTAATATAAGCTGGTTCAGGTACTGTCTCTTCCAGGACACCAGACTGACAAATGACCAATGCTTATGGTATATTATTCATACATTTCTAAGACAGTAGCTATTCATGCCAGGATGATGACCAGTCCCATGTCACTCAATTCTTAGAATTGATGCCCACTTTGCTGCAGACATCTCGCATCTCAGCATCACACTGATGAAGTGCTGTGGTCATGACATATGAAGGTGTCTATGCAAATGAAAATGAGACTGATACTGCTGACATGGTGGTCCAGGTGGGCCAGGCCCACCAATAAGCATTTATTGATTCTTATTACTAAACAGACTAAATGGAAGACACCTTTCAAAACAGATTGCTGATGATGGGCTCTGAGTCAGATCATAACATGTGTATCTATACCTGTATGGAGGTCTGGAGATGTCACAGGTTATGCTTGTCTCAGGTTGGCTCAAGATCACAGCAGGAATGACTGTTGTCCACAGACAACTAAGCAGAAATTGCTGATCAGAGAGAAAGTAGTGCTGGCATGATGGATATGGCATATAGCCACCAATTTTACCTTACAGCTAAGAAAGAAAGGTGTAGCTTATTCATCAGTTCTAAAGTCAAGCTTGCAGTTAGATCTGTATGTCTATTCTCTGTTTCCACTTTTTTTAATCCTCTGTAATGAAGCAGGTGATCACCTAACGGATTTACTCGTGCTCAAGAGGAAGAATTCTGCTTAGTGATGAAACTTCTTTACCCAGGCACAAATGGGTGTGGCCTGCTCTGTGCACCATGCAGGGACTGTCATGACAGGGTCTTTGTGGTTTTGGGTGCCTCACACTGCCTATGCGGCTGGCTGGGATAAATTTCAGAAATAGGTTATGAAGGCCTTCAAAACTCTTTGACACATTGAGGTTTTGGCAAGACTTTCATTATATCTCAAGCAGTCCAGATACACCCGTTAAAGCCTCCCTTCCTTCTGTTGATAAGACACTACAGTTAGCACTGAACTGTGCAATGAGTTTAGCAATGGACACAAAGGTTCTTAAGGAGAGAAGCAAATCCAGTACACTGCTATGAACATCTCATATCCAAATGTGAACATAGGTTTTGTGAGCTGAAAGGCTCTTGGTCCACAGCACCACACAGTCTTAGCTGTCTTACAGGTTCCTTGGGAAAAAAAAACAGGGACATTAATGAAATGACTTAGAGGTACTTGCTGCACTCGTTACTTTTCATTCCACCAGAATGAAAGGAAAAGGCAAAACTACTATGAAACATTCCATTCTACACACTGGAAGGTATGAGCAAAGAAAAGTTTTCAAACATTTCAAACCTCTGAGTTATTATTATTCTGAAACAAAAAAAAAAATCATAAAATATACTCATTCATCTTACTAGACTTTATGGGTCAGTATAGCCTCTTTAAAATCTGAAGGCCTAAGAAATGTAAGGGTGCTGACTGATGAGCTGGGACAGCCTTACCTCAGGATAAGCTGAAAAGGTTGGCAGCTCCAGCTGTCTTCTCTGCTCCTGGTGTCCAGATGTCTAAGCTGCTTGTCAATCAGCTCCCAAACCACTGCAGTTTACAGGGCAGACTTCGCACTGCAGCCGTCACTGGCGTTGGTTTGCCTTAAAATGCTTCATTGTAATCCCTAGCTGATTTTTATGGATAATGACACAGGACAGAAAGAGATACCTCTACCACCAGTCCCCATAAAGGCAGTCCCGAGTAGTCAGAGTCCAAATGTACTTAAATGTACTCTATATCTGGCTAGCTGAATTCTATGGATAATGACACAGGACAGAAAGATACCTCTACCACCATTCCCCATAAAGGCAGTCCCGAGTAGTCAGAGTCCAAATGTACTTAAATGTACTCTATATCTGCCACTGTGCTTTTACAAAAATATCCAAAGCACTAAAACATGCATTTAATTGCAATATAAACTTAAAATATTCACAAACTGCTTTTCCGTAGACTTTCTGCTATCAGCAGCTGGAATTGGAAATTCTGGTATTAAGAATTGTGTCTCTCAAATCCTCCTTTCCTGACCCTAACCACCTCTGCCAGCCTGCAGTGACAATGTTGGAGCACCTGACTATCTTTCTAGTCTGGGACACAGGATGCTGTCACTCATACCACTCTCTCTGTACCTCCTGTCCCTGTTTGTGAATGCAGCAGTGAACTCAGCCAAGGAGTTTAAGTGTAAAGCAATATAAGTTTTGTCTTTTCTTCTCTGATGTGAGCAAATACCTTTGCTTCACCTTTTCCTTGGCCTCCCTGATATCTCTTGTCATACTATGTTTTCCTTCTCTTCTGTCTGCTACTTCCTTCATCTAACATGGAGAGCAGAAGCTGCTAGAGTCACTGTGAAAGATACTGATTTTCAGAAGAAATATTGCTTCTTAGCTCTTCCGATCAGAGTTTCTCAGGTGTATGCTGAAGCTTATTTAGGCTTCTTTTGTCTCCAGTGACCAGTGGTTAAATTATGCTCTGATAAAAGGAGAAATGAGCCAAAAGAAGGGACCTAAATTTAACTACAAGGGAAGGCAGGTGATGTAAGTTCTTGATATAAGTTCTCAAACAGCCACCTGGACCTGAGTAACTCCTTAAGTAATTCCCTGATATAGCAGTGGTAGGCTCTGCCTAGAGACAGTGTAATAAATTTCCGGAGCACGTTATTCCCGGAGGACCCAGCAGGCGAGCATACTGAAAGCTTCCTTGGAAAAAAAAAAAAGTTAAAAAAAAAAAGAGTACAGAAAAGCACAAAGGTTCAGCTGCTGTCCTTGTGCTTCTATTTCCTTACTGTTTCCTCCAGCACAACATAGTCAGACCAGATGATTCAGAAACAAGAGCTGACACCTTCTGCACCCTCTGTCACACAACTCCCAGATGTCAGCACAAGCCCCCAGCCTGGCGAGGGCCTCCAGAGCCATCAAGCAAAAGCTACTGCTCAATCCTCCAAAACAGAGGGGACATCCCCATCTGACAGCAGTCAAAGTCCCAGAGTGACTCACAGTCTTCCTTTGGTTTGTGCGTCTAGGGACAAGCAGAGAGCGGCAGTGGGGTCTGGAGGGTCCAGGCCAGGAGGAGATTAAGACTAAATTGTTAAGAAGTGGCTGCACCCTCCTGCATGGGACAAAACTGCTGCCAAGGTTCAGCAGCCAAGCCTTCTTGGGCTTGGTGCAGAATGTGAGAGAAGCCAGCAGGGCTGAGCTCAGCCATGCCCCAGCCCCGTGTCCGGGGAATGCGGCAGAGGTGGCTCAGGAGGCCTCTGGGCCCCGCGGAGCCCCGGTTCACGCCTTGGTGCATGTGTGGGAGTTGAAGAGGGGGTCAGGGGGTGAGGGAGAGTTCATCCCCGGGCTGAGCGATGGCCCTGCCCGCACGGGAGGGGGACGTCCCCGGCCTCGGAGAAGAGTCACTGGAGGTTCATCCCGCCGGGGAGGAATTCTTCCCAGCAGTAGCCGTCCTGCTGATGAATCGCCCCGCGCACGGGGCTGGCGGCCTGCGCGCCCTGCGGCAGCCGCGGGCCGCCACCCGCCATGGCCGTGACGGGCGCCCGGGACGAACGAGCCCCTCAGAGGGAGCGGGGACGGCGTGAGGGCAGCCCGGGGCGACAGCGACTGCTCGCTGCTTCACCCACCGCAGCTCACCGCGGGGAGAGGCGGTGCTGGAGCTGCGTGGCTTCCTGGGAAACCCCAGCAAAGCTTGCACGCTGCCCGCTCCACCTGTTGCTGAAGGGAGCGAGCGAGAGAGGTTTTCTCTTTGGTCACTTAAAAAAGGAGATGAAGTTCTGTTCACACAGAATCACAAAGCGCTGACTATCTGGCACCAGCCCTGGCTGCACCGGGCTGGGATCATGCTCCAGGTGTGGGGGTGTGGGAAGACTGGACTGCCCAGCTAGGACCATGGGTATCCCAACAATTATGGCAGCTTTCAAGCTTCCTTGTGGAGCAGGCAAGAAACATGACTGCAACTCAAGCGATGGTTTT
This sequence comes from Passer montanus, assembly GCF_014805655.1. Classification (NCBI taxonomy): domain Eukaryota; kingdom Metazoa; phylum Chordata; class Aves; order Passeriformes; family Passeridae; genus Passer; species Passer montanus. The sequence goes on from NW_024367037.1 coordinate 7,292,741, forward strand.
GCAGCAGATTTTAGCAGCAACAAGAATTTTCTGTTTAAAGGGGCTTCAGAACAAATACTTTGAAAAATTTTAAATATATGTATTTTATTATATGTTTTTATAAAGAAGTAGTGAGAAATGGAAGTGATTATTTTATCTTCCAATTGAACCATGGTGGATCAAAGCAAGAAAGTATGTATCTCAAAACTGACACATCCCTAAAAATTTCATGATTGTTGCTATTTGATGTGACACGTCACAGAATTTTATGTCAAGCTGAAGAAAATGTGACAACTTATATGTAGTATTTTCAGAAACAGAGTTTAAGTGCAATATTGAGAAGTGTATCTGCAGGGTTTTTAAATGCTGCTTCTTCCCAGACTTTAGAAAAGCAACCCCATATGCTTTAAACTTCTGCACCCCATTAATTAAAGACAGAGCTTAAAAAGTAATACTAAAAATAATTGGCTGGATTAGAAAAGGCTGTGGGTGAGCTGAGAAGTTACCATTGCACAAATATTAATAAATCACTCTTCCTGTAATTAGCAGGGGGAAAAAAAAAGAGTGCAATGTGGTAAGCTAGTAGTTGTTTGCAAAAGTATGTTGGCTAGAGCCTGTCATCCCTCTTCCTTTCCCTTTCCACACATCCTTTCAAACCAAGAAACAGCTGCTGATGCCATTCATAAATAAGAGACCAGCAAGGGCAAAACTGGATTTTCAAAAGGTCAGTAGAAAATGAGGAAATAAGCCAAATGACCAAGACTGTTAATAAGTGATTAATATTATGCTATTGTTACCAGAAATGGAGCAGTTCAGCCTCACAATCTCTAGACTAGTTCTTGAAAGGTGCAATTTTCTAATGATGTTAGGCAGTGTAGCAGAATGCTAAGCACCCCTCGTTCTTTGATCAGCACTTTCCTAGATGTAGCTCATGTGGAAAGAAAGAATCATAAAGTGCTCTAAGCCTTCCCCTAATGTTGGGAGAAATCCAACATTTGAAGGCTTCCAAAATAAAGTCAATAAATAAGAGCAATGTTTTGTAGAACAAAAATAATCTCATTTAAGACCATCAGTAAGAACACTATCTAATTGTTTTGTTTTGGCAAGCAAGGAAAATAGCTATATAGTTTTCTTGCTTGAGCACACACAAGTAATCCAAGGTGCAAAATAATCACAGCCTCCCTGATTCAACAGATTTCCCAGAGGTAGATTCTGACGTACAGTTCTCTTGGATGGTTTGTACACCTTCCCTTGGCTTATGATCATTCTGCTTTCTGGGTATCTCTCTTTTAGGCTCAAGAGCTCACCTTTCTGTTTCCAGCAACATCTATTCCTGCCTCTAGACTGCCTCTTGTGTCTTTTATGTATGCTAAAGGTTCTTCTCAGCTTTTCTAAATAACCTCTGCTCTTCTATTTTACTATCAGCGAAGCTCCCTGATAAAAAGCTCCCCAAAAAACCAAAACCCAAAACAACCAAAAACAAAACAAAAGCCCCACGCACACAACACAAAAAAAAAAAAAAAAAAAAAAAAAAGAAGAAGAAGGAGTGCTTCAAAGCATCAAAGCATTCAAACATTTAAAAAGTACATGTATTCATTCTGGATATCCCCTGGTGTTTTTGGCTCTTAAGTCACAATATTATGAAATTCTGCCACCCTATATCTCTGCCCTTTGGCACATACAAGTTCCATTGACTTCAAAGGGACCTGTGCATGTACAACAGTGACATGTAAAGTCTCCTCAATCCTTTAATCTTCCAAGAATTTAGTATTTATTACTACCTCAAAATAAAAGTATTTTCTTTTTCTTAAGAGTAATCTAAGAATATTGACCATCTCCCCAGAAAAGCACTTAGGCATGTGGTAAAGTTTAGGCAAGAGAATAGTTATATCCATGTACTATAAGTGCACTTTTAAGGCAATAGCACTGCTTAAATGTTTGAGGCTGGGCCTGTGTATAACCACTGACCAAATCGGAACCATAGGAGAGAAATTCCCTCACCAAAGCAACCAGATCACAGGGAGTATAATAACTCCTTCTTCACCTTCACATCCCAAAAACCTGGGGTAATAATGACCAGCATTTTTAATGTTTTATTCTGCTTCTGAATGTGTTGGTTTTGTGCATTCCAGAGAACAGAGGCAAACTGGAGTTGGTCCTGTGCCCTTCCCACAGAGGAGGAGTGAAGTGGTTACATGGGTGATCCCACCACAGGGCAGCTGCACAGTGCCATCCTGTTCCACAGAGGCAACCTGAGGCACTGCCACAGTTCATCTTCCACCAGATTTACATGGCCCAAGGCAAACCCGCTTCACAATGTCATCAGTGTCAAAAATCCCATAGACTTTAGCTACATTCTTTGGGTAACAGAGTTTTATTTGGAGTAGCCCCTCAATTCCACACATGTCTTTACAGCACTTAGTACACTCTTGATATTCCATACCTGTCATAATTATTCTTACATACTCTGCAGTTTTTATTAGCATTGCCAAACAATGAGAACCAGATAAATACTAATATGTACCAGAAGTGATGCAAGAAAAGAGGGTGAGCTTTTGGGTTTGGGGAGTTTTTCTATCCACAGAGCATTTTTTGCAGCAGAGAAAGAACAAAGAGAAATGATGCTGTTTATTTTGATGGTTCTGAGAAGCTAACATTCACCGTGCTCATCCCAGGAGCAAACAGCTGGCAAACAGCTGACAACATAGATATCAGTCAACTCCCACATAACTCACAATATAATACAAAAAAATATAGGTAATAATGATACGACATGACAGAATGCATCTTTGATTGTGTGTGTTAAAAAAAATAAAAAATCTTGCAGTATATGGAAAAGATTCCAAGAAGTCTTCCTTTCTCTTTTTGTCTCTTGCTTTCCTTCTTTCATAACATGGTTGCATATTTGTGATTTTTCTGTAAATTATGGTTTCTATTTGAAACATTTTTCTTTAATTTCCATATTCCCAAAAAGTCATTTTGCTATTTATGTGGTCAAATCCCCCCTAATGTGATTTGATGGCACATAAATAGTCGTACGACTTTTTATGTTGTCTATTGCTTATGTAGAGTTTCCAGAAACCCTATATTATAGCCTTGTATTAAACCCTGATAATTTTCAGGGGTCATCACTAAAATATATGGCTGGAAGACTGCTATTGTGATGCTGTTGTCAGCCAAAAACCTTGCCTTCAAATGTGTGCCGCAACCATAGTATAACATAAATCAAAATATGCGTCTGCCTAGCCATATATCTGTTCTGTGACTTTAAATATTTTTATAATCCTGGGTGCAGGACAGAACACTGAGGACTTTCTATAACCGATGTTGGAAACAAGTAAATGTTGAAAAAAAGAAATTATTATAAATGTCTAAATGTTAAAATCCTATAGCAAAAATGAGCATCCCTGTACATTTTTAATAAGGGTCCAAGCTTATTTTACATGGTAAACCTCATGCTGCTGTGTGTAATTGTCTATCTCAGCCACTTATTTATTGACCCCTGAACAAAGCACTTGATAACTCTTTTATCCTTTTCTACACACTCACCCATGCCCCACTCTCCTCCCCACTCACAGGTACCAACAGTCCAGGGCTCTGTTCTGCTCTGTGCATGCTGTTCGAGTCCTAAGGTACTTTTGGAAAGAAAACCAAAACATTATCCACTGCCATCCCCCTTCTGCAAGGTAATTACAGAATATATGGAAAATTCCAGAGGACAGTGGCCTCCATCACAGCAGTAGAGAAGTTTTTATGAAGCTGTCTATAGCTTGTCCGTAGCCAAATTTTGCAAAGCTGTATAAAGTGTGCATCCTCTTCACACCACTAATTCTATCAAATCTGTTCAAGCTAACTGTAGGAGTTAGGAATACAAACACAGGATCAGGACTATAGCATGTGAAACCCTCAGAGATGAAAGTGCGACATAGTTTGAAAATAGTATTTCTATTAATAATTAATGTTCTCAATTTATACCAGATTTTGTAATGTTTCTGGGTACGCAGTGTTCCTCTGTTGTTGTTGTCCCAGATGCTCTCCTTTCTGACTGATTTGGTTCCCTTTCACAAATGAGCACCCCCTACTCACCCTGGGGAAGGCACTTGTGGGAAAAGGGCAGTTAAAATTACAAAACCAGGGAACTGACTGTAATAAAGTGCAGGCAAATTCCATGCAAATGTGGCCCTTAATTTCTTAGGCCTCTGCAACTTATCAGTACCTTTCAACAGGGCTAATGTCAGGTACTGTACAGCATTCCTTATTTTCAGAAAGCTGTTTCCTAAGGTCCAGATGATGTTATAAGTAGTATAACATGACTCAAAGTAGTTTTGCCAGATGTGATATCCCCTGTTGCAGCCTCAAATAGACTGAGAATGAGGAATGCATGCTCCATTAATTTCCATTGGAGTGAAGAATGCATTACTCCTTTGCCATTCCCATACTAAGAAATCTTCACATAGTCACAGCTTTATTTTCTTTATTCAGGAAACCATATATTCCAGCATTATCCTGTATTTGCTTTTGGAGGATGTTCACTCACTTTTCCTTTGTCACTTCTGCAACACATATGCGTAGTCCTGTCTACACACACCGACACAAATTATGTTCTCGAGGGAATATCTACAATGACCTGTTACTTTCAGTATTTCATAGCTGGTTTTCTCCTTCCAGTGATTAAACCCACAAATTTAGTTAATGTACAGAGCAGGTTTCGTGCATAAATCTACCCCCCATAATTGCTTTTAAAATGCTGGAACCACTTTCAGATGCTGTCATCCATTTCTTAGGTGGTGGCCTCCTTCTTTGCTGCATTCAGTGAATCAAAATTTACATGACTATTTCCCACCAGAAATGTGTAAGGTAGATCAGTTCTTTGTGTGGTCTTTTAAAATAAATAAATAAAGCATTTTTGGTGGATTAGTGAAGAAAAAAAAAAGACACAAATGTGAATAAAAAGGAATTACTAGGAAAGCTCCTAAAGGATGGTAACTACTGAACATGTTAATAGAGGAAGAAACTCATGACGTCTCTTTCACATTGTTAGACTGGCCATTACAAATCATTCACCTCACACTACCATTCTGAAGAGTTGCTTTATTATTAAAAGTGTCAGTAACTTGGCCTTTTCTGAATTAACTCATCTTCACCTCTAAATGGCAAGGAAAAGGGATGTGTATCTTTTTAGCCAGTCAGCAGAACTACGCTAAGTCACACTTTGCTAATCCCCAAGCTCCACTATTCACACACAGAAAAGGGTGTTCTTCCATGGTAAATCTTAAAACTACACTGATGGTATTGCAATTGATACCATGTTACTACAGATACCATGTTACTAATAGATACTACAATTTTACTGATATTATAAATATCTATTAAAAATGCTTGTGCACATACCGGAGATGTGGTTTAGGTGAAATCAAGTTGCTTATATTGAGAAAGAAGTAGCAAGTACAGTCTGCTTTCTGTTTTCATAATTTCTAAATTTTTCTTTGCTTGACAGCTCAGGATCAGTAGCTTTCCCTGGATTCCCTAATCCTTGCTACACATGGGGGAAATTTCAACCATATTTTTGCCAGACTTTGCCAGAGATGTTATTAATTTTCAATACTCAGTGGCTGAATCTTTGTTTAAGTGAGTTTGAAACATATCTAGTGTTTCTCACAAGAAGAATATAAAGTGCACCTAGAGAGGTTAACTCTCAGTTCATCTCAGGTACTCACTTCCATCATAAAAATGTATTAGCAGAAAGCTGGAAATGCAGCCCAGATCTTCAGCTGATGTAAGCTGATATACTTCCGCCAATTTCATAAACTATGATGGGTTATTTCAGAGGAGGATCTGTCACAATTCATCACTGCTTTGAAAATTGTATGGGGTGATAATCACAGAGAATATTGCTACATGTCTGACATATTGCACAAATATTGCTCAAATGTGGTGTGTTGTTTTTTCCTGTGTAGCAAGTCACTTTGCAGTGCATGAACAATACTAAAATTAGCATGATGCTAGTAATTTCCTGATTGCTAAACTAATCTCTTAGGCTGAAACCTGAGAGCGGCAGAAACTGGTAAGAAGCTCTCCGTTTCAAAAAAAGGAAAAACCAAGCCCTTAAAATATAATGAAACTTTCCTAAAGCACAGATAGAGAGCTGAGCTCAGTTTCGTGAAGATTGCTTAGTGACTTACAAATTACTGAAGTGTTACCAGCATAACCAAGGTTCTAAGTTTCACCTGCCAAAATATTTCAGGCAAAGGGGCATCAGAAGGTGGCTGTCCTCCCCACTATGAGGCACCCATGCCCTGAGACCCATGAGCCAAGGCTGGTCATCAAACTCCTTTCTCATGAGCACAACCCGGCAGTTCCCTAAGTCTTGCCTGCATTTCAGGTGAGTTTTGAAAGCAGTGAGTAGTGTAGATGCCCAGCCCAAACATGTGACAAGTTGTAATGAAACCTTTCCTGCAGGATTTCTCAACCAGACTAAGGGCAAAAGGAGTGTGGAAGTCTACATAATGGAAATTGTCCTTTGGAAATCTTCAATGTTCTCTCTACCGCAGTGGTAGTCCTTCCTATTGCTGCCTTTGCTTGCCTTCTCATTTGGCTTCTGCTGCTTCAATCCCTTCCCAGACAGGGACCTTGTGATATGTTTATCAATGTAAACACAACCTGTTGTTGTCCACATCTTCCTATACCTCCAGTGGCATCAGCATATGCACTTCTTTTGCCCTTTCCTGTTCTGTTCATCATCATGAGCAGTGGCAGAATAATGATCATGTCTTGCACCCTCCTCCTAGGATATCCCATGACCCTTTTGCTCATTGTCTCAATTCTGCCTGTTCTCGTTTGCTGCTGTTGATTGCCCACCCCATGCCAACTTTGCCAATGCTGCAACACTCACTGACACCTCATTTGAAAGTGCACCGCATGCATAACTGTACAACAGAAGGTTGGGCTGCAATCACAGCACAGTTGTCACCATCCACATTAGCCTTGCATGGCTGAAAAGAAGCAACATTAGCAGTGAAGCTGCAATTCAAACCTCTTATTAGTTTGTCTATGAAAAACACATTGGACCCTTTGCTGTTGCATTTTCCTTGATAAAGAGCATGTACTAACTCACAGAGAGCCTGCACCCTCAAGTTTGTAACTGTTATATCTAAAGAGGAAGGATGCAGATCCAGGGGCAGGGAAGATGTTTCTTGCTCCACCACAGGTTTGACTTAAAACACAGGGAAGTCATATAGCTCCTCAGATTCTTGTTATAAAATGATGTGGGGCTGGGGACATGACAGATCACATCTGAATAACTCAATTGCAGTGGCATGGTTGCAAAAAATACTACTCTACTTTAAAACTGGATTTATTTACTTTTTTCACATGGGAAGTGGCTCAATCAGGCCAGCTCTGAGTGATGCTACTCAGATTGGGCAGATGTTGATAATTTGCCTCTTGCATCTGCTGGTTAAATGCCACTGTATCTATGCCATGGAGTGCAGAACTGAAGGTTGAGAGGCACTTGCAAACTCTGGTTATAGAGATCAATAAAGAGCAGAGATTGTTACTATTCTCCACCATCTCAACTCCTAAGCCCTCCTTTTACAACATACTATTTGACTTTTCAGTTTTATGAACTGCATTGAGCTGAATGAAGAGTTCAAAGCAGATGGGCTAATTTACCTCTTTCTGCTCACAGTCATTCTATGGATGGACTGTGGTTTCTTCCCCTTTACCAATTATGTGAGTTTATCTGACAGAGTGTTTTTCATAAAACAGTTAATCAGGACTATTCAAAAGTATATGCCAAATTACTTAGATAATACTGGCCACATGAGAAACATGTTCTTTTCCTCTCTCAGCTGATTGGATATACTCAAACACATATCCACAGTAAATGTTTATATCTACACTATTAACATTCTACTTCAGCCTATTAGAGTTTTGGTGCTCTACTCAAATTTGTAGCTCTAATAATTTAAAAACTCTCTTAAAAATATATTTCAAAACATATATCTCTATAATAAATAACACAGATAGATTGCCATCAATCTGGGCACTCAAAAATTATTGCAAAGCATGCGAGTTTCTACCTTCCCTTCAAATGATTTCTAATGTGGTAGTATAATCCTTCCTTCTCCATTTATTATCCTATTTATAATCTTCTACTAACCTTTATGTTACCATTTGTTCCTAGTGCTTACTCAAATAGGGAACCTGAACTTAAATCCTTCCCTGGGGTCTGGTGAAGATTTAGGTGGCACTGACTGCCGCTCTGCCCTTCCTTGCATGGCAGACCAAAAAGTATGTGGATTTATTCTTGCCCACAAAGATTCCTTCCCATTCAAAGATATTCAAAGTGCCACAGGCACATAAAAGGTATTCCTTTGGCTGTATGGGCCCATAAACACTTCACTGAGAGCAGAACCTTGTTTTCTCAATGGGCCTATGTGGATAAAATTGAATACTATGGAGGGAAGTAAAATCAGGTTATAAAAACATACCCACCCATCACTTCATGTACTGTACATGCCACAGCCAAATCCTGTCTTGCGCTGCTCTGCATCCCGAGTAGCTCCATTAAGGTCATCATGTTTTGGACTTACTCCATGTCATTAGGAGGCAGAGTTTGATTGCATGCAGCCACTTCATATCATTTTTAAGCAGAAGTAACCTTACTGTGGACTTTCTAATCCCAGCTACAAAAGACATACTCAGACATGGAAACCCTAATGTCATGAGGCAGATGCATCCCTTTGCCCAGGTGATTTGCAAGTACTGACACACGTTTCCTGGTCGCTCAGCACCTATCCCCCCTCCCCTTTCATTTCTGCTCCATGCTTTTGGATCTCAGTCTGTGAACTATTTCAATTCTAAGCCTGAACAGACTGCACAGAACTGCTCCCACAGATGATGACATGATATGAGATACAAGATGTGATGACACCAATATCTGTATGAGTATATATGGCCTTTCTGACTGGTGCAATGAAAACATGGAAAAAATCTTGCCTGAGAGGAAAGCTTTTCCTCTTCGGGTTTGGGGATTTTGGTGCATTTTCTGAGAATTTGTTCAGCCCGAGACAGAGAGCTTCAATTAAACTTTCCACTGTGACCAAACCTCAGACCATGATCATGACGCTACTTCTACCATCTCAGCTGCCCTGTGTCACATCCAGCAACAAATTAAGACCAGGACTAGTGGAGAGGTGGGAGAGAGGAAGATGCTTTCTCCTCCACCTGCTGCAAGCCTTTCATCCCCAGCACCACATTCCATATCGTCCTTAGCTCTTCCCTTCTCGCCTCTCACTACCCCATCCTGTCCCAAGATGGCTTGTTGCCAAGGAGAATGAAACAACCAACTTCCCGACACACCTGTGGACTGCAGCAGTGAATCCAGGCTCAGCTGCAAGCTGGCATATACCCACTGTCAGAAGCATTCTCTTTATTACCAGAATAAATGGAGCAGGCCTGAAGCACTGCCCTTGCCCAGCCAAAGCCACAGCAGGCATACCTTGCCCCTAACATGTGGGGAACTTGGCAGCCCAGCACACCTCCAGCACCAAAAGTCAGTGCTGAAAGCAGACAAGTTCCATCGCTCTCCCGGAGACACAGGGAACAGGGCAGGGAAAAGGAGAAGTTTTGCTTGGGGGGGAGGGGAAGAAAGGGACTAAGGAGTACATGCACCCACATGTGAAGCTCTGACAAACAGTCGTGTGATTTATCATCATACTCCCACTTGTAACTCTAACCTAACAGTGTGTCATCTTTACTTTTCATGTTATTTATTTACAAGTGCATTTTCAGTATCAACCCTTTCATTCATTAATCCTAATGTGGCCTTTTTCAATGTCTACTTACCATTTTAAATACTTACTATAATTTACAGGGCTTTCTTGAACACATCCAAGGTATATTATATGGGGCTAGCTTAATGGAAAGTCTTGTACACCAAAGCAGGAAAAAAGCACATTTAATTTATGATGGCTTTGAATTTTGCTCATAATTTACTTCTGGAGAACTATTCATATAAAGCCACACCAATGAGAATTTTCAGTGGCGATGTAGAAGGGAAAAAAACCAATAAATGCTGATCTTATTATTCATTTTTATTTTGAAAGCCTTCCCATGTTGCATTCTGGGATTATGTAAACTACTACTTATAACTGGCAAAGAAATTTTTGCCTCTCATTATGAAAGAAACGCAGTGTAATGACATGTGGGCCATAGCAAGATCTTGTTTCTGGTGTGGTCCTAAAAGTAGTATCTAAAACATTTTGATATTAAGAGTCATAACATTTCAGTTGTATTCATCCTTCACCACACCAATGTTCAACAGGACCTGAAGAGATTCAGCACAAACTCATGCCTAAAATTTGCAGCAGTCCTACACAAAGAAAATGCTCTTTCATCTCACTCTTTCCTTCTGCTGATTCACTAGCAGAAAGGGGGGATCATCAGTTTCTGCTCCACAATATCAATTCCAATGCAACCCCATGAAACATTAAAACAGATGGGGCTGATGATGTAATGGACAAAATAAGAAACATTGCATGTGTATGATTTTTTTTTTAATAAGATTTTTTGAAAACCATCCCATTATGGGCAGACGTCCTGCTTAAACCATAGAGAAGCAGGACCCTGAGAAACCTTTCCTACCCAAGCATCACAATTAAATGGATTGAAGATGGGAAAAAACTGGTCACTGAATGCAGGCATGAAGCTGAGAAGCAGCTCGGGTGATGCTGTTGGAGCCCCTTAGGGGTTCACCTGCCTGAAGCAGTCATGGTATTCCATCCCACAGCTCAGCTCACAGCCCAGAGTGCAGTGGTTGTAGTTCACACTGGCAGAGAGCTGGCATGCCTCAGACTACAGAAAACGTGGATGGGGATGAAATACACAGCCATAATTCTCTGTGCTTCTCAGAGGAAGTGTGCTGGGTGCAGGCAGAGGATGCAGCCAGGTTGCTGTCAGTGTGTAAAGTGGCTCACTTGCCTGCATCTGTCTGTCATGTAGCGGGCAAGAGCTCCCTGCTTCCTCTTGCACTTTGTTTGATCCCCAGCATCTTCTGCTCCCTCACCCTCTCCATCTACCCTTTCCCCATCCCCCTGGCAGGATATTCATGATGTGAGAAGACAGACTGTAGAGAGACCAGAAGAAGGCAGGTATGTTCTGCTGTGAGCATTTCTTGGGCTTCTGCCACTGTGCTTCTGATCCTGAAGCCTGACAGGCAGAGAAATCTGGCCAGCATGATCCCGTAGTCTAATATTTTCCATGAAGAGGTGGAGCAATGGCTGGTGGAATGTTTTCATAAGTCACCAAAAAAAAAAGGCAAAGCCTCTTCCATCCCTCCATCTCTAGCTGCACAAAGAGCCTCTGTTTCTTGTGTGAGCAGACCTTTTAACATTTTGCCTTTGAGAAAGACAATTTCTGGTCACTGTTTGCAGGGGACACAGGAAATTGCTTTTGGAAAGGCATACTGGAGGGCTCGGCCAGGACACATGTCCTTCAGGAAAATGTGGTCCTGCAGACCTTCCTCAGCACCATTGTAAACCTGCTGCACTAGCAAAGAGACCCTAGAAAACCTGCACTCCATGGATCACTTTTATGGCAATACCTTGAATTGAAATAATAAAATTTTGGAAATATTAATATAACTAGTACAGAAGAAACAGTAAAATAAATACCCTCTTCTAATTTTGTCAGAAGTCTGTTCTCCTCACTAGGAAAATATCTGGCTTGAACAGAATGTGTGATATCAGGGCTAAACAAGTTAATTTGATTTTAAACTTTCCCATGAGTCTTGGCATTTTCCCTTTCACTGAATATTATGACACAGGGCCACTGCTGTTTGTAACGGATTTTAAAGATTGAATGTGAAAGATCCTGCAAAGCAAAAAATATTACTATTTGTTGTTAATTTAAATAATAGCATGAATGCACAGAATGTCTCGCCTCAATCTTCTTTTTTTAATGACCGCTGGTTTGCAGTCATAGTTTTGTGCCTGCAATTAATTGTGCCTGCTATAGAAACTCTGGGTTGCACTTAATTGTGACTTTGGCTGATAGCAGTTTGACATCTGGCTTCTTGGTTATTCTTGCAGATATGAAGGCTCTTTTAAATACTTGCTCATTTGTCATTAAGTTAGTCCAAACAATTTCAGGAACTTGGAATGGATGCATTAAAGAATTTGGAAGATAAATACTGCTCCAGTATTGACACTTCACCAAGACCAGTCTCTGGTTGCTCTCTACGGCTTTGCCACAAGCCATGAGTAACATATAGCCTACACTGTGTTGCTTCAGAAGCAGACTGGGAATTGCTGGGATCTCCACTACAATCAAGGATGTGATTTTCACATATAGAGGAAAAGCCAATTTGTATCTAATTACAGAGAGCACACAGCAGAGCATGGGATAAGAGCTTGTACCTTGCCTCTGTTGCTCACACCCAAGACCAGGCTCCTCAGCATCAATGTTTCTGCAGTGTCAATTAGATAAATAAATGTCAGCTTTGGGAATCTCTAACCCTCCTGCTTTCACAACACTTATTGTAACCTGGACACAAAATTTCTGTCTGGTCTTTGCTTCTTTCTGCAGTTGAGAAAAAATGTGGATCAACCATGCAAAGTCTGCAGTACCTTTCCCTGGAGTGTCTGGTCCATTACAGCACACTGGGCAACTGGGAAAAGGGTGGAGTCCAGCTTCTCACCTGAACCTCATCACTGCTCACCCAGTTTTTCTTTCTGGCCATAGCTGCTTTGCACTACAAGTATGGGAAGGTGATCATGGCCTTCCTGCAGAGCTGGAGGAATGTAAGGTTGAACTGAGAATGCTTTAAGATCCCCTGGCAGGAAATAATAGTGTTCTTTGTGTGAAGTTTTAGCAAGACATTTTTTCTCCAAAAACAACCAGTCTTCCCTATCTTCTCTTTAACTTTACTCCTTACCCAGGTGTACCTTAGAAAAATGAAGTTGTGGTTTCACATACAGAACTGAAACAAATTGCAAAAGATGGCCAAGATTACATTATTACCTTTGCCTCCTTGTGTGTCTGTGTTAAAGAAGTCCTGGTAGCTTCTTTGTGATTCTAAAGCCTGTTCTGGAGCACTTGTGATGACTTAGAAAGACTTCAGCAGAATTCAGCATTATTAATGTGTTACAGGTTCAGTTAGGTCCAATCAGAGCTGACTGAAAATGAACACAAAGAAGAAAAAGGCCTGAAATTGAGAAACAGGTTCTTGGTAACCTATTCAAGGATGAGAAATCTTGGAAAAGTCAAAAATAAACATGGAGAAGATATCAAGGTAGATCACAAGCAGTACCAAAGAGGAAAACAAGTGGTGAAAAAATGTTCCCTGTGATTTTCAGGGTGCAGTCAAGAAAGGTGCAGTGGTAGAGAGACACAGAACACAGAATGTAGAGACAGGAAAGAGAGTGCTGTTTAACACAGGGAAAACTGGAGAGCAGGTGAGAGCCTCTGCTCACTCCTGATGGGGGAGAATAATTCCCCAATGTGCAGGAGTGAATACTGTTGCACACCCTGAAGAACAGGATGCGTAAATGCTGAGGTGTGGAGCATGGGCTGTTGTGGGAAACCAGATGTTTCACTCGAAGGATGATCAAGCCAGAGCTCTGAACCAGGAAAAGGGTTTGGGAACATGTGGGGTGCCATGGGAGGAGCCTCTGCTGCACCAAGGACACTGGAACTGATTACATGTGATCAAACACATTTATGTGATAATTGAAACAAAATCTGGCAATGCTGCACTGGAAATACAACAGAAGAAACATTAGTCTCCTGCTGCAGCACCGGTGAGACTGAAGGGAGCTGACTAACAAAACCACAGAGAAAGAAATTTTTTTTTTGAGGGAAAGTGTGCATGAGGGATTAATATATCTGAGCATTTGTTTCCCTTAAGTTTGGTATAATCCTCTCTATGTTGATTCAGTGAACAACAACAAAAAAATAAAGTTAAAATAAGGTTGAGCACAGCCATTCAGCTGTCAATCTAAAATCTTATTAGACATGTTTGTCCTCAAATTCAAGTATAACATTTTTTTGATTGATAGAAAATGACAGGTAGTAAAGTTATGCAATTATGCATGGAGGTGACATTTTTTCTCCAATAACACTTTAGGAATGTAAGAATTTTGTCATCCTCACTACCTGCCTTGTTGAGAAGATGTGATTTACACTCTTATCTTGGGGGAAGGGAAAAAGAACTGTTGCTACCTCGGAGAATGATCTGTGCATATTTTAAATTGGAATATACATCCTTTTTATAGTGCTGTAGTACTGTATGCAGACATCTTTTCTGAGGAGAGTTTCTCTGGGACTGGATGCATTTTTGAGCAGCAGTGGCAGGAAGCACTTGCAAGTGGAGCCTGCCACTGACACTTGAGCAAGAAGAAGACCTGCCACAATACCCATGTACTGCATGCTGCTCAGAGTCCAAACACAGGCTAAACTTTTGGCTGATCCTTTTCCATCTCAGGGTGTAACCACTGACTGAAACTGTCTGCACGTACATTGTTTTTTTCCATCTTCTGCTGCCTGGCACCTGACACCTGCAAATTGGATGCATCACAAGGACCGCCATGCATCCATTACAAAGTCCATGATATTCAGCACTTGTAAATGAACAATAATTAAAATTAACAAAGCAGGCCTAAGAGTCTAATGCAAAATGTCAGTTCTCTCCCTGAGTGAAACTGTGATCTACATACATTAGAAAAGAATGGGTAAGGTAGAGGAAACCTTTTAAAGAAGAGTGAAATACGGAAGGGACAGCAACAACAAAAGAAAGGACTTTTATACCATTCCTAACACCCAATTTAGAGAGCAGCCACCTGTGCTCTCAGTCAGTGGCAGTGCCGACTGCTGCTTTGTATCCAAAGCAAGGCATCTCCTCGTGCCCTGTTTCATCTGCCCACAGTGACACAGGCACAAAAAGTGGGCAGGATAAGCTTGCCCAGAGCATAGGGAGCATCTGAGCTGGATTGGGCTGTGCGCTTCTGGAGATGCACCAAGAAAGAGACACCCTGTAGCCTTCCCTCCTACATGGAGCAGTCATTAAGGCACGCTAATGTTAAGGCAGCATCTCAACATGCATCTGGTAATGTATAGGAATTAGGCCAATGTGAAACCAAAGGAAGTATTTGAGACAATCTATACTAGGAAATATCCCCATATTTGATTGTAATGTGTATCTATGACTCAAAAAAGATGTGGCTGCACAGCTACCAGTATAGGTGGTAAAAATACATGTTAACTCCAAGCACATGGTTCTCACTAGAAATCTAAGATTACACATCTCTTCACAGTCCAGTTTTCTGAGATTAATTTCAGTTTAAACTAACATGACAACCATCAGCCTTTTAACCTAAGTAGGTCTTTAGATTATGTAAATTAGAGTAACACTTCAACACCTCACAACCAGTTAGAATAATGGAAAAAATTATTAGATCCCAAATCAATGAAAACATTCTTATTTCTTCCATAGAAACTGAAGAGTTTCACTAAGAATGAGATTTCTTCAGCCCATGAATACTTTCAGTTCTGAATTCATATGCTTGTTTAAGCTCCTGGAGCATCTTAGAAGAAAATAAACAAGCATTTTCTCAAGACTAATTTGAGAAAGGTCATTTATTGCAGTGTCTTCATTAAGCATAGGTCCAGCTTTCTGCATTTGTCCTTTCATACCTTGCTGTCTTTTGATTCTGTCTTTATCATCATAGCCAAGCACTGACAGCTGTTGTACCCAACAGCAGCAGACTGCCTTTTATTTTTATAGAGAAATAAACAACAGGCGTGATCAGCTAATGTAGCTCGTCACCCATTGGGTCACCCCTGGGAGTTCCCTTCCTGACTGATGTACTCATTAGCTGGGGTTAAGGTAACACTGCCAGACGAGTGTTTTGGGGAGTGGAAACCACATGGGGCTGGCTCCCTGGGACTGAGGCTCTCCCACCTCTCTACTGAGATAGGAGGCATTAAAGGTGCAGAGACTCACTAGATCACACTGTGAGATGCTTCCCTGCAGATGGATAAGTATTTTATTCTGTTCTACGTGACAACTCCAGAAGTGAGAACATTCTCCTTGTCTTCTGAAGTCCATTCTGAAATCAAAAAGGGGAAAATATGCAACCATGTAATCCCCCAGAGCTAAGAAATGTTTCTCGATATCCTAAATTCTCTTTTGATCTTCATCCCTTCAAAACCTCTGGGGCTATCCTAAATCACCCTGTTCCCTGCTTGGTGTTTATGTCTTTCTGTTACTTATACACCATTAAAATGCACTCCTAATCAAAATATAATTCACCTAATCTTCTTTATAAATGAATCCCCTGAGACTCTTAATCATTTGGATTACTCTTCTCTGGACTGTCTCCAATTTCTTGACAGCATTCTGATATTGACATGTCCCAAACTGTATGCAGCTCTTTTGATGCAGCCTCAACAGTGCTGTAGAAAAGGAAATCATTGCTGAAAGTTGTCAGAGGGACTCTTGGGAAAACCAAATGCCATTGGCTTCATCTCTCGCTTCCATAAGAAAGCATAATGATTTAACATCTTCAGAGTGAAGTTTTTTCATTTTACTTTTGCAATAACTTCCCTGAATAATAATTTTTATGATTTGAACACATTCTGCATCCTAGATGGCTGCAGTAGCCACTGATCTCAACAGTTGTATTGAGTTTTACTGTTTTATTTTGACTTATCTACATACACAGGCTATCATTTACAAGATTTATTGTTAGTTTATTATTTACTGTTATCACTTAGCATCTTTGCTTTAGTGCATACCATATAGAAACCCATTGTGCTACTTACCACCTTTGCCACATCACCATCAAAAATCTTAAATAAAACTAGACCTAGCTCATATCATCACTGTAGGTAGTCCTCAGTAACTGAACACCTCAACTTATTATTTCCCTTATTTTATGGACATTCAGTTCACTCATGGTTTATGGCAATGCTGACATTCACATCAAAGTTAATTCACACCTCAAGTAGGATTTCAGGAGGGTCCAGATGCATTTCATTCCTTTTCATTGTTGCCCACTTTTGTAACTTAATCTGAAAAGTCAAGGTTTGTCTGTCATGATTTATTCTGTAGAAAACCTTGCTGTTAATTTGGCTTATGGTTTGATTTCTGACTTAATATACATGCCATTGCCTTACTGGAAACAGAAGATAGACCACTGAATGCTTAGTGCTTATATTTTTTTTTGTCTTTTTTTTTTTTTTTTTTTTTTTTTTTTTTTTTTTTTTACATTTTACCTTTCAGAATTTCAGTACTTCCTTTTTTCTCTCAGCTCTCTGGTACCTTCCCATCACACTCTGTAACTTTCTGTAAGTAATTGCTAGTGTTTCTGTAAGTTCATTAGTTAATCCCCTTAACACTCTAAAATTCATGCACACCTGCTGATCTGTATATATATTCAGATGTTTTAAGTATTCTCTTACCTGCTTTTCATCAATAGCTTTGACAAAGTCGTTATTGCTACTTAATTATCCATTTCTCCTGCCCTTATTTTTCTTGTTTAACAGATTTTTATAAAGAGTTTCAGTAGTTTAGCTATTTTAGACCCATCATTGATTTAATCTTCCTCCTCATTTATTAATGAGTCTACTTTTCTCCTTATTTTTTGTTCTCTTAATATATTTCATATGATTTTCTGTTTCCTTGAAACCTTTTGGTTGTTGCTGACTCATTCTTCTTCCTGCTGTCCTAGCAAGGCTAAGTCAGAGAATTGTTCTTCTTGGTACTGTTTTTTGATACAAGGCAAAGGTGATATTTATTTATTTATTCACTTACTTACTTCTCTGCTGCTGGTGAAGAGCTGTGGATTTGTGGTTGGGGTTTTTTGTGGGTTTTTGTGGGTTTTTTTTGTTTTTTGTTGTTTTTTTTTTTAATTTGCCCCTCCATTTGTTGCTATACTTACAAGTTACTTCTGTTATAGATTGGACTCAATGATCTCAAAGGTCTTTTCCAACCTAGTTAATTCTGTGATTCCATGATTCTGTGTCACTCCTGTGTCCTTGGTCCCAATGGGGTTGTCATCTGCTGAAAATTCTTATTCCTTCCTCCCCACCTTGCTCGATTTACTTATTTACTCACCTGTCTTATATTTTTGGCCTCCAAAATCATGGTCCAACATGCCTAATCTTTCAGTACAAAACGGTAGCTGTCAACTCCCTGTTTGGGCCTTTAATCATAAAAAAGCTGGGAAGAGTGTGGATGTGATCCTGATCCTACCTTCTTCATTTTCTTTTCCCTTTCACTGATGACGTCAATAAGATCTGGATAGTTTATCTTGTCCAACCTATGACCAGTTACTCTAACTCGTGACTGGAGCAAGTTTTTGGAGTCAATATTTTGCCCATTGACTGACATCTCTCTCCCCATGACACATGAGAAGCAATCAGTCTGGACTCCCTGGAAGCTTTCAAGGAACCAGCCACTTAGCTGAGGAGGTGGGAAACTAGGGATCAGAAAACAAGGGATTTTCCATGGGAGATGGTGATTAGAGCAGGTTGGGTACTTTTCTTTCTCTAAAAGTTGAAGCTCAGCTCTAACAATTTCTTGGGCAATACAGGGAGAGAGCAAAAACCAGCCAGGTGCACAAACAGCACATTGTACATGGACATGTTCATGTAGATTGGGCACAGCAAGGAGCTGTTGATAAAAGAAGTTTTGCCAGAGAGAATTCAAAAGAGACAAGTTACAAACAGACAAAATAAATGAGTTTTCGAGGGACAAAGCAGAGATTTACGTACCAAAAGTAAGAGTAGAACCAGAGAGAAAAAGGAGGGACAATGACATGCAGTAGTGGGTGAGAAGTTCAGAAAGAAGAATTTCATTCAGGAAGAAGGGAGAGAGCTGAAGATCACACAAAGAAGCCAGTCTGTCTGACTGCGGATAACCAGGAAGCCTCTCTCCAGGGGTGATCTACAAACTGGTAAGCTACACACCAAGGAATGTAAGGTAGTTTTGGATCTGGAAATGAAAGTGAGGAATCTACTGCCTATCTTCAGCACCAAGAACATTGTCAGATCAAGGATGCTTTCATTAGGAAGGACACTCAGAGTGAGTTATCTGCCAGACACCTTGAGCAGGAAAACACAAGTGCTCAGGGATTAATGAAGCTACTTAAGAAAGTCACCTGAACAGCAGAGAACACAGACTGTAACATGAAAGAAAGGCATTGCAAGGAAAGTCTTGAGACTTAACTGTGTAACCACCTCAAATTATAGTGTTAGAATGAAGCCTGGACTCAAAGAAGGAAAGCACCTGAATGGTAAAGAAATCTATTTCCTCAGGCAGGAAATACAGATATGAAGTGAGAATCTCCCCAAAAGGAAAGTTTTCTGGAAAATTAAGCTGAGTTAAACCTTTCAGAGGTGATTAAAACAAATAGCAGCCATTTCCTCAGCTGTATAAATAAAAGGAGAACACTGAATGAAGAAATGGAGCTGCTATAGAGCGAGAATATAGCAGAGACCTATAAGTGGCCCAAAACTAAATTAATACCTTTGCCTCAGTTTTCAATTAAAGTGGCGTGAGGACAAAGGGTAATGAGTGGAAAAGCAGGGATGAAAACCCACCACATTCACTGAACAAGCAGAATTCAGATAGTGTAGCATTCACCAGTGAGAGAGGTGTATAGTCTGGATTTTGAAGGCACTATTCCATTTGGAACAAACATTCTGATAATAAACATTCCTAATTTAGATATCCAGTCATGATTAATACCAAGTCTGCACCCTGCTTCAGTTCTCAGTATTGGTTTCCTTTCCTGCATCCCTTTGAATAATTTTTTCATCTTCTCTTTAAGATTCCCCAGACTTTTTAACTCAGGCAGCACATATCTTTTCCTTAATTCTGTTCCATAAACCCATTTATTCACCTGAAGATTTTGGGGAACAGTTTTCCAACAGCATTGAACACTGGATCACGTGAAACACTTCATGTAAATTACGTAAGTCATACAAAATTATAAGCATCTGAAAAACAGAGGCTTAAGATGTTAGTAATGTACTAATATATGAAATTATGATAGAATAGAATTTCAGTGAAGGGTGGTCTTGTTTTACTACGCTGTATTTTCTCTAAGCAAACCACTCCAAGTCACAAAAATGCCTAAAGGGAAACACTTCCAACACCTTCCAGAATCTTACCTCCAGCTAAAGGCCTCCTTATAAGTCAAACCATACCAATAATGTGAAGGATGAGATTCTGACAGAGTTAATAATAAGGAAGCTGTAAAATTTATACTGAGTTGAGTGATTTGAGAAACACTGTACCCCCTTTCTTCTCCCCCAGAGAATTTCATTTTTATCTTCGTTATTGTTAAGTGTTCTCTATTAGTTACGAGCCAAAAGCAGAGTTTATTTTACATCACCTTTATTCCTTCTTCCCTAGTGCTACTTAATGAATTGAAGGGGCTGGAAACTTGTTCTCAGTGAAGCAAATATCCTATGAGTTATAAATGACATTTCATCCTTATATGCAGATTCTTCTGTGCCTAAGTGAATTATTTACAAGGTACAGCTTGTGGGCTCCAACAGTCAGCTGCCAGAGATTTACACCTACACTGAGTCCCTGCTCTCCTGCTGGGAAAATGTGAAGTTTTCCACCACACTTTAAGATCTGAAGACTTAACAGATAATAGCTCTCCCAAAAGCTGGCGCTGCTTTTCTTGGGATGGTGGCTAACTAGGCTTTGCTGAGGGACAGAGAATAATGGTGAGCTGAGAGTCACTGCTTCAGTAGCTTTAAATAGTCTCCTTTTTTCCCCCTCCGCATGCAGCTGCAAATCAAAAGTATCATGGATCATTTAAATATTGTACTTCCAGTCCTGTATGCATAATGGCAAAGGTGGTCATAGCATTGTTTTTTCTCTTTAATGAGGAAAAAGCTCATAGAAATTGGATGCTACTGTGATCAACAGAATAACAAGGAGGTGGATAAAAACAATAAGAAAATTATTAAGTTCCCTACCAAAGCCTACTATCATTTTAAAGGGGACCAGAAGAAAAGCTTTAAAAACATATCAGATTTAGGATAAATTATTTAAAGTAAATTGGGAAATATTTTGAAAGCTCTGTTTTTTCTTCATGAGTCTTTTCACATAAGATAGAATTGCAGGGAGCAAAGTATTGTGAAATGGGGTTGTAGTTACAAGAGCAATGACAGTGTGGTGCTGCATTGGCAGCAGCCAAGTTGCTCTGGAGACTGTGGGTGTGGAGTGCATGTGGCTCCTTCCTGCCGCCACAGGTGGGCTTTCTTTCTCCTCTATAATCTTCAGAATTTCTCACGAGCTTTCAGTGCTTCCATAATGTTTAGAAAGCTAATGATGTTTACATTCGTGTGGGAAAAAAAGAGAGCTCTGTTGCAACTTAATCTCTCAAGAAAAGCAGTAAAAGCTATCTACGTGTTATATGTAGGTAGCAAAAAAATGTAAAAGAGTCATTTGGGGGGAACAGTCCCTTTGTGGCAGGAAGACGGTTCAGAAGACATAATAATTTTTTTTTCCTATTTAAGTATCTCTGATCATAGAATACTCAATGTGATTCTCTTTTTCCTTCCATTTGAATCTCCACTGACAAGAGATAATCTCCTGCTTTTTTCATTTCCCTCTCATCCAATTTATTTCTTATAATGTTAGACTGGGTGTAAAATTGTTTGAGTATGCTTGTACCTAATCAGCCTTCTGGAAAAAAAAGACTGACTGTCAATCTCCAGATAGATAGATAGATAGATAGATAGATAGAAAGAAAGAATACTGATGCTTCCATGAGGCCACATGTGGCAGAGTTTATGTAGAGGCTTAACATTCATACTTTTCAGGAAAATATTTTCCTCCTTCATGGCTTTGGGACTTGAACCTGCTTGAAATTTCAATAGATAAATACATGCTTAATTATATGTTACAGAATTCTCATTGAATCTAACAGTCAATGTGTGCGTGCTGCTGAATTTGGGGCCACAACCACATCTGAGACTCACTGTCTGTCTGCAAATATCTGACTCTGTCTACTGCTGCCTCTGTGAGACCCCAACAGCCTCACTAACATTCTTTGCCTCTGAGCAGGATGTGGGGAGTACAACCAAGATAATCACTTGTGTTCCAAAGGATAGTGCATGGCAGGAAAGCCTGGAGTAGCTTTGTGAGAGAAATGTCCCCAGAAAGTAGCTAAAATTTTCCTGCAGGAACAAAGAGTGAGGATTTTTCACACATCATTCCCCTTGCTGATAAAAGGTTTGAGATTATGTTGAGAATCTTCCTCAGCATACTAGTAAATACCTTTTTTTCCTTTAAACCAAGGAACAGTAAAATGGCAATTAATTTAGACTAGGTAAAATATATAATTACCTAGTCATAAAATGGACCATAAAAGTACTACATTGTTGAATCCATTTCATTAGTAGCATGTACATAAAAACTGTTTCAGTGTATAAAGACGTAAGTATTGTGCTTCATTGTTTTCAAGTGACAGTGCCTTGCTTTTTCTTGGTTTTGCAAACAGACCTCTCAGTAATACTACTCTAGGAGTTGTTTAAACTTCTTTTCCTTGTATTATCCACATTATGCTAACTTCATCTTGAAGCAGCTCAAAAGCATCAACATAACTTGGGAACCCAAACCCAAAAGTTGTAGGTCACATAAACCCAGACTGAATGTTGATGAGGCAGTTTTGTCTGAATTGGAGGGGGGGGAAGATTTTTGTGCCCTTTTTTTCATTCTGTTTTTATCCCTAACTTTGGGGGTGTTGCAGACAAATAGGTGACTTATTAAGTAGTGGTAATCCTGTAGAGCTGCCTTTCTAACTTTCATCTCTTTATTTGTTTGCTGTTTTTATTCTGAAAAGCCCACAGGTCTTTTAAGATCCATACACCTTAACAAAAAAAAAACAAAAACCCAAAACAAAACCAAAAAAACCCAAAAGAAGAAAGAAAATAGAACCTTAGGAGGTGAGGAAAGTTGTTTAGTTGTTTTTCTCGAGTTTTAAATCTCTGGTAAATTCAGTGTAGGTGCTTTGCAATGTCACCAATTCCTGTGAAACAGAATATTCTTCAGTGATCAAGAATACAAACTGGCATAAAGAACTTCTTCATTAGGATATCAAAACTGTAGGAATATTTTCAATTGTTGCTATAACTTTTTCTCCAAAATGATTTCACTTATTTTGTGAACACCTAAGGCTCTCTAAGATACACAGCAACACAGTTTGAGACATCTCTGTGATGTTCTGTACATCACATAGTTGCTAACAACCTGTCAAAGTCATCCTGACACCAAACTGAGAAGCTGATGGTTTTGGTAACATATTAGCAGAGATGAAAAAAGATGGTCCTCATTATTGTAATAAAACCAACAGAGACACACTGAGAATCAATTACCGATTCTGTGACCTGTTGAACTAACCCTCAGTCAAGTGGGGGAACTGCACAGAACATCTTACATTATCAAATGATTTAGGATGGAGCGCTGTCTGAAGACTTGCAACAAGTCAAGGCAAATACATTTCCGTAAATTGTAGCTTGCTTAATTACCTTGTTCCTGAGCACAAAGATCAAATTGAGCAACTTAAGGTGCTGAAGCACTCTGCCAGCTGGTCATGAGAAGGAAATAATTAACACACACAAGAGCTAAGTTTAAGGATGAGATTCCTACTGACAACAGCAAGGAGATCCAAAGTTAAGGCAGACACTGTGTCCTTGACTAGATCCATGTGCCTACAATTTGCAGCACATATTGGATTGGGGAAGAGCACCATGTGTTGCAGCCATTTCAAGCAAGCAGATGGCTTTTTAAAGCGCTCAGTGTAGGGAAAGCAAAGCCCTTTCAAAGGTTGGCATTTCACTCTCATTATTTGTCACAGACTGTTCCACCTCTTGCCTTCACAATGTCCGAGTATCACTAAGAAAATTCTTTCTCACGGAAGGCACTGTGCAAGCACGTGAAAAACATCCCCTGGTACAATGAAGTGGCCAGTGAGACCGGAAATTAGTAATAATATTTCATGTTTAGAAAGCAATCCCCAACATTAAGTTACTTTTCTCTCCAGGATCCCACCCAGCCTTGAGAGAGGAAACCAAAAGTAGAGAAAACTCTGTTTGGTGCCTACCTAGACTTCCCAAAGGTCTTCATGCCCACAGCAGAATCTTTTTGCCTGCTCTGAGCATCTCTCAAACCTAAGACCTTTCTTCCATAACCAAATTCACTTATAAGGTGTAAAGCTATTGTTTACTGTGGAAAGGTGAACCTAGGAGCCCAACTTTCATCCACTACTTCCCACATTTTTTAATAAGATCTCTCATGCCTGCCTGAATAGTCACCCAACACGAAGAGAAAAAGACACCTAATTTTAACATATCATCTTGAAGGACGGACTCTTTGGAGTACTGCTCACTACAGATTTGTTATGATCAGAGGGGCCAGATGTCACCAGCTGAGCCGTTCATTTGATGCTGCGCCATTGCTCGGTGCTGCTGCCATAGATACTGCCCTGCCCTTATGGTGGCTGCTGTGATTCATTGAAAGTAATATCATCCCAACTGCCACTCCGGGGAATCTTGCAGGCATGATTTTCTAACACAGCATGACCCATTAAAAATAACTGCCAGGAATCCTGCGCTTTATAAAAGGGCATCTTCATTAGCTCTCGCGGTGGGTCGCCAGAAAGTCCCAGGCGCTACAGTAGTCATAGGGTAATTTGTAGTTATCAGAAACATTGCATTTAATGCTTTTATTCCTGTGGAGCTGGAGCCCACTGGTTACCAAACACAGACTCCTCCTCTTAAATCACAGAAATTAAAGAGGGAAGAGACCCATCAGATTATTTTGTCAATCCACTCTTTGAACGCAAAACTGGCAAATGTATGGTCTTTGCCACCAAGATATTCAGTGCCAGGGACACTCACCACTCTGCTACGGGCCACTTCACTTATCAGTGCCTACTAGTGTTTGGCCTTTCTCCTAAAACAATGAATTCCTGGTAATGCTGTACAGCACTTTGTCCTTCACATAGAGTTTCATCCAAAGAACAGACTCTAAATGACTGTGGAGGTCTGTAGGTTGGGCCTCTCATAAGCTCTCTTTATTCTTCCAAGTATACTGGAATGGAAGCTGGTGTTTTACTTGGATAGTTAAACAGAAGAAATCTAAACTTCTATTTCTATAAGGTTTAATGGAAACTTTTTTTCTCAGAGCTAAACAAACCTTCTATATAATATAAAACAAAAATCTTGGTTTAGTGCCATATGGACATGTTCTACAGCATCAAATGTCAACAAATCGTAGATATCTCCATTGTTTATTAACACAGGTACACACCTCCCTGAAGATCTGTCCTGCTTCCCAGCACTGATGCTCATTTTACGATGAGTTGGCAAAGGCAAAGTTCCCCAAAGAAGATAAGAAACACGTCACATATTATACATGAGTTTGTCACACTGGTCCTCAGATGCTATGTCCTACAAAAAAATTACCCCAAACTAGAGTAGGAAGATTGTGGTAACTTGCACTAATAAGAGACCTGAGCCCAGAAACACATTTTTTTAATCCCTTCTGGTAAAAGCATTTCCTCTTGTACTCTAGGTCAAATATCGACTCAAATGCAGTGGGCAAGTGACGTTCTGAAACTCAGATTCTCTCCAGCATTGAGTATGAGCTATTGCCCTTTGGGCAATAGCAGCAACTCATAACAATGAGCAATAAAAAAATAAATTCCAACACATGTCTTTCTCTCCAAGGGTGTGGACTGAGCTTCAATCCACAACTGCAGGCTTCTTGCAGGACTGAAAAAGGCCTCCAGGCTGTGTTGCAGTTTCTGAATGATGTCCAAGAATGAGTTGTAGTTCTGTGGAGAGTATATCAAATAGGGAGCAATTCTTTGCATTATATATTACCTCCCCAGTCATTATGAAATCATTTGGTATTCACTGTGATAGCACCAATCATTAATGCACTCATTTGGTGTTCTTATGGCTTGTCTTATGCACTTCCCCAGGAATTCCATTGTAATTAACCATTAGTTAATGTAAATAGCGATGAACATTTAAACTAAAGTGTTACCAGGCAGGGTCAGTAGTAGCAGAGAATCAATGTGTTCATGAAAACAGCTACTTCAAAAAGCTCCTTTAATGGTAATGAAAGCCTAGTAGTAAATATGTTGCTTAAACAGAATCGGGGGCTGTTGAAAACATTTTACAGTATTTCATCTGAAAACCATATTCAGCATTCCTCCTCCTCTTCATGCATCTCTAGAAGAGTGGACACATGGGCAGCCTTCATACTATGCAGGAAATAGCAAGGATTACTACAGAGCTTTTCTCTGCAGAGCATTATACATTGCATCAAGCACACCAGCAGAGCATTGGATGGTGTTGGCATGTTGCACAGGTCCTATGAGTGATGGGTCACTGGTTTGAACCAAGGAAAAGAGCAATTAAGAAAAGTGAGCCTATGAAAAGCTGAAGTAGTTTTACTGTTCACATGGCATCAGTCCTTGAATAGACTGAGGTAATGAAATGGAATGGAATGGGATCTGGTATAATACCTTCTTCCCTTCCACACTTGTATTCCTAGAGATGTTTTAGAGCTGGAATTCACTGACCTTTGTACAAGTGACACAGATCTAGTTTTCTGGTAAGAAGACACAAGTTATCATTGAGTGGAACTGTGAGGATAATTTCTTGCAGAAACCAAAAGTAGCAAAACTTGATGTTTTCCAGATTATAAAAAGCCAAAAAATTTCACTTTTCGTCCAGGGCACTAATGTGAATTATTATAGTGAGAAAGAACTTATTTTTGCCAACTGTAATAGAAATGGGAAGTTTTCACTGTCCTGTGGTGTGCTAGCCAGTGCTCCTGTTAATAACAATAATAACAAATCTAAGTCCACCTCAAGAACCCAGTGGAAATACAAGGTGCTTCTTCCCTGGGTGGCCCTGCTGGGTGGTAAACTTCATTTAAAGAATCCAAAACCAAAAACCATGAGAGCAGAGTGACTGAGCTTGTGGTATTTCCATCAGTTCCCCTCAGTGCTTATAGGGCTATGCTTTTGCACATTCCAGCTTTTCATATTGACACTCTGAATGGTCCCAAACTGTGAAGCACTTTGTACAGAAATCCAATTGTGAAAAAATGCAAGGAAGAATTTCATATTGCCTTTCCTTTAAAACTAAATATTTTCTTCCTTTGTCTATTTTGGCTTTTTCCTGAAAGAAATGCTGTAGAAATCTTTAATTACTCAGAGACTTCAGGCTTCAAAATTTATATATAATCTGGATTTAAAGGAGCATTTTCTGAACAGATGTGCTGGTATGCAAACACCTGCTTCTTCCTTTCTCCTGAGCATTTTAGTGACTTATTTATTTTTTTCTCCTCTTTGTTCCTGTTATCATGATTTCATTTAGGTCTTTCTGATTCTGAACAATGCCTTTGCTCTTTCAACTCCACTAGACTTGCTGAATATCAAAAGACACCCTGAGGACCAGTAGGACTTTGAGAAGAGCTGATAATTTCTCTTCCTTAGGAGCTGATCGTTTGGGGCTCGGGACAAATGGTCGTGGCCCATTTCATCCTGACCTCCTCACTGTGCTGATCTCAGCCATACTGCTCCAAATGGAAAGTGATGTCACCACTATCAGTGCAGGAATGGCAGCAGGTCCTCTGTCCCACTTGTGTTGAACTGGCTGCACTTACCCTATTCCTCAAAGCAGTCAAACTGGGCTGAAGAAGGAAATTTTTCTCATTACCAGCAGAAGACTAGTGCAATGCGGTAAGTTTTTCATCACTTCTTTCTCAATCTATGCTACAAGACTGATCATAAATAGTTTCTGGGTGCAATAAAATTGGGAGCCAGGCTTCTAGAGCAAGAGGGGAGAAGTAGGAATCTGGCAGAGACTTTGGAGCAATCCCAAATATTGGGTGGTGGGTGGCAGGAAAGTGAAAGCCATCTGGTAGCTCAGATTTCCTGTATAAGGAGGTCCTCTGGTTTTGAAAATGTGGGCCTCAGCTCCTCTGGGAAACAAATGCTTGCAAAATGAAGAAGGAAATGTAATGGTTTGCCTGCAAATTTTGATACGTGATGCAGTAAAAACAGGGTTTCTAATAATGACATTTCTACATTTCTTCATTATGAGTCATGAGTAAACATGACATTTCTGCAACGTGATCTAGATATGTGATCAAAGATTAAAATGGAGCCATTTTAATATTTTAATTATTTCAGCACTGTCAGGCTTCAGAGTCTGTTATGCCAACACCCAGTGCAGAGGAAATAATTTGTAAGAAGGAATTTTATCAATTTTAGCTGCTTTTTTCTCCATGTGGATTGTGTGTGAATGGGTCATTATTTTCTCAGATTTGCTCATTATTCAAAATGATCCACAATGAATAATTTATACAAATATTTCTTGTTCTGAAGCTTCTTCACCACCAGTTTGTAGCTGCCTGGGCTAGTATATCTGAACAAACATATCATGTGGCCTCATTTCTGCTTCCAGGTTGGCTGATAAGTGCTTTGCTGGGTAGGGTGCTCCCATTTACAAGTTTTATATGTGCTCTCGGCAGATATGTCTGCTCTCCATTTAAAATGCTATTTCTACAAGAAATCTTAGGAACCAATTCATTAATTATGATATTCATGGGGAGTGAACAAGAGTACAAATGCAGCAAGGAAAATTCAAAATTTTATCCCCGGAATTATTTTGCTTATTTTCCTTTATCCTTTTTTTTTTTTTTCTTTTTTGGAGCTTTTAGCCCACCCTGACACCTGCTTTCACTAACAGACCTGTATAACTGGAGGAGTGCCAGTGAGTTTATCTAGGTGCAAACATCTTGTGAATGTGCATGAATAAGAAGTGAAAAGCTTTCTCAAACAGCCAGTGGCCTACAAATTACTGATACTTCAGTGCAGGCCACCTGCTCCTAAAGGGTTAGGAAGAGGTTTCCCTGTTAGTCCACTAGTTTCAGGCATTTAACAGTGTCTCATGAAGCATTTGACTTAATAACTAGGGAGTAATCCAAGAGGGCTGAGTATTCACCCTATTATCCACAAAACCTAGCAGTGTAATATAGGTAAGATGTGAGGATGACCCTTTCTTAATATGGTAAATATAAAGAGCTCATCCCTTACACAGAAGAGATAAATCCTTCTTCGTTAAATCTGTAAGTCTTCTCCCTGCAGATCTTGATTTTTCACGCCACTTGTGACAATCAGTCCAAATTTCAAATGCTCTACCAGTAGGACAATTTCACTTGTGTGTTCCCTAAACCAATCAATTAATTCATGACCCTTTGTTCTGGAAATAGTTTTTACCTAGCACTTTTATGGTGGGCAGAAGATATCAGAGGTAGGTGTCTCCTCCTCAGACTGAATAAGCCTTCCTACAGCAAAACCCAGTTTGATTTGTAAATTGGGCAGTCTGAAAAATCAATTTTTTTCATCATCTCCTCAGTCATACAAGTTCTCAAAAGTCCGAGGTCTCATGAGAGTGCTATCCCCTTCCATGACACAAGTAAACCCAACCTTATGCTGGAAATGATCCATTTGTGGTTCATGTTTGGAAGTAATCCAAAACCAAGGAAAGATGTGGTTGGAGCAATATGCCCATCAACTAACATTACTGAATAATTGCTGAATTCCTGGTCTGCCAGAACAGTAGCTTGCAGTGTGGTTCTGGCCATAAAACCA
Source organism: Passer montanus (assembly GCF_014805655.1). NCBI lineage: Eukaryota > Metazoa > Chordata > Aves > Passeriformes > Passeridae > Passer > Passer montanus. Next base: position 7,322,425 of record NW_024367037.1, read on the forward strand.
AGGGTGAGGATGAGGCTTGGGGCAGAGGGAATCACAGAGCTTGCTGCTTTATTTCATGTTCCTGTGCCACATGGTGAACAGGGCTTCAAGTGCAAACCGAAACTGCTTTAGAGAACGCCTGTTCTCCATCAGTCAGCCAGGCTGAGTCACGCACACCGACACTGGATCAGAAAGCCTTCCATTTTGCAAATGATAAGTGATGATGATACTTAAGCAAGGGAGTCCACTGTGACTCTCCTATTCCAAGATGTGTCATTATAAACCTGATGGAGCGCCCGCAAAGAAAATACCGTGCTCCAACTGCTTTGTTAGTTGTCCTTTCCTAGATAAAAGGAACATCCATACACATTTTAAGTTTCACCTTCACATTCTTTTATGCTTTCATCCTCAGAGGGGTGACTATGGAAAATGTCTGTAATGCAACTACATCTATCTATCAGCCTAGCTTTCCCTGCTTCATCCCAGTAATAGCCAATACCAGTGGTTATGCAGATGCTCTACAATGGTACCTCCAGGAACAAAAAAAAAAATGTGGCTCAGAAAGATTTTTTTAAAATTACTAAAGAATATTTTTTCATTTTCCATCCTCTATAGATATCATTTTCTTCTGATGAGTGCCTTTAAATTTTGCCCTTGAGTCATTACACACACAGTGTAAGTAACATGCTAAATCCAACAGGTTATTCTGACCACCAGATGGAAAAGTTTCCCTTCAGCACCTACCAAAAGCATACATATGGGAATACAGATCTCATTAAATATTAGGTATGAGTATGCAGGTATACCCGCAAGTATCTGTAATCATGTATAAAAAGAAATAAAGAACACATTAAAAATGCTAAGATTCACCAGAAGATGGGCAAAATATAAGGAATCAGTATTAAGGTAAGCAACAAACTTTTGTTTGGCTTCTTTCTGCGTATGTGCCATAGCACAGTCCTTAATTACATTACTATGTCTTATTTTTCTTCATTTTCTTCCTCATCTAAAGAAAACAAGGCTTATGAAACTGGGCTATTTTTCAGTATTACATTTTAGCTTTATCCAGCTTGTGGCTTCATGCATGCACTGTCCAGCTCTGCACTGGATACAAAACTATTGTTTTCTTCTCCCCTTCCTCTTGTGGGGACATCATAACAGTTGTTTATATTTTTTGCTGCATTTAAGATTATACTTCATGATAAACTATGAAGAAATGTGAAATCATTGTCTCTGGTTTACATGCATAAAAACTGAGGCAGAGACTGATATGAACATGTCACTGAATTCGGGATTCCCAATTCCAAAAATTACAGTCTGATTTTTAGAGGATTTGGCATGTTCACAATACTTTCTCTGTTCAGAGCAGAGCTCATCTTGACCTCTCATGTTTGCGGGAAGTCTGCAGCTCTAACAACCAGATCTCTGACCCAAAAAAGTCAGGCTTCCCATGGAAGCAACTTGCCTGTCAACAGATGAAATCTCTGGACATGAAGCCTCTGGACATCCAGTTCTGCACGATGCCCGCCTTTGACAGGGCTCTACAGATGACTTCCTGCCTTCCTTATTCCAGGCACGAGATATCTATTCATTCCCACAACACAAGCACCGAGGATGTCCGCCTACAGTCACCACATTGCTCAGATACATCACCAGAGCACACCATGTCCTTTGCAACAAACCAGACATGGGTCCTAAAATGAAAAGTAATGACATCACAGAGACAGTGCTATGCAGATAGGAACTAGGTTGATGATTAAGTTACAGTGCCTGGCATTTTGTGACACTCTTCTTTTGAGCTCTCAGCCACAATGTAATGTATATGTCATTGTTCTTAGGCTTATTTACATGTTTTTCCCAATTCCAAATTCTTTGGTTTACTTTTGTTAGTTTCTTTTAATTTCCTGTTCCTCAGTTGCACCCATGATGGAACAAAGCCATTTCTTAGTATGGAAATCACCATATAAACAGTTTAGACTCGATGGGGCCCAAACAGGAGAGTCTTCCTACAGACCATGCTTAGCAACATTAACTTAAGCCATTGGTATCACTGAATCTGTAGGTCTCCATTCCAGATGGGTTGGTCCAAAAAAGAGAATGCTACCAAAATAAGCAGAATTTGAAAGACCAGCCCGCAAAATGCATTATTTCTTATGACAGGATGCTGTTGGGCCCATCTATTTTCATCTGCCTGCCTCTTTGCAGGGGCCCTCCACAGGGTGTCTGCATTGGAAAGCATGTATTACATGCATAAGGTTCTTCTCATGCACTCCCTGGGGTAGACACTATCCCTGAGAATCTCAAACTAGCCTCACATAACTTCATGGCAATGGAGTAACTGAATCCCTAAAGCAGCTTTGAAAACCTTAACTTGCAAGCACTATTGTTTGAAAACTATGACAGTCTGTCTGGGTGGTGATATGAATAATAAACTGTAGCATATATGCATTGGTCATTTAATTTAGGCTTGACTGGAGTCTTAGCAAGGCCACCTTCCAGCAAAATTGAATGCCTGTGAGCAGTGCAAAGATCGCAGAAAGAGACCTTCCTACTATTGAGGTAGGATCAAACTAGGATTACAGTCTTTTCATGTGAATTTAAATTTAAAAAAAAAATTTAAAAAAACAAACACGAAACAACAACAATAAAACAGCCCAACAATGTGCTTGATGAGTTTAAGACCTGCAGGAAAATATTTAATGTCACACAACAATGAAAGGAATTGGTACGAAGCATAAATGGCAAAGCAGTGAAAAGAACTGACACAAAGCATACTGGCATGTACAGCAACACCCACACAATCAAAAGCATTCAAGGAAATTTAAAAAAGAATCAAATGACTAAAGATCTAGCTATGCAAGGGAGTTGCATAGCAAAAGTAATCTCCATCCACAGCTATCACAGAGATTTGAATGAGCTGGAATTTCAAGAATAGTTTGAATCAGTTGGCAAAAGAAAAAGAAAGATAATTAATTAGGGGTAGAAAGAGAACTGAGAAATACAATCAAATACCCCACTCAACCTTTTAAGTTCATCTGTAGACACATTTAGAGGTGCACTTGACCCCAAAACTTTGGGGGTTAGATTTTGGGGTGCTTCAAAATTGATGAGATATCATAGATAAGTTTGTATTTGGCCTCAGTCTCAAGCAAAAAAAAAAAAAAATATCTAAAGCAAATCCCTTCCAAATTCTGGCTGTTTGGTTTAACACCCCAGTTTGGATCCAAATCTATACTGAGTCTTTACTTCTGTCACTTTCTATCATGTCAGAAAGGAAGAGCATACATCTGGATGCAATGTAATAATGAGACAAAAATTAACCTCCCTGCAATGGCCACCTTTACAACTTAAATGTTCTGGGGTTTTTTCATGTGATAAGCTGTGCACTGGGGATTTTTGGAAATTCAGGGCATAAAATACAGGAATGCCCAGTAAACCCCATTCAGTTCTGTGACAGCATTTGTCTCTTAGTTACAGCAAGGGTAATGTTATCAGCACCAAGCAACCCAGAAGAAAATTATCAATTGGTTACCAAGAAACCTAATGATTTCATCAATATTATTTTACCAGTTACAAAGGTCATTTGGAGAAGTAATGCCACACAAAATGTGCTTGTGAAGTGGGTGATGTGTGGGTGGCTGTTAAGGGTCAACACTTCATTTCTCATTTCTTTAATTGATACTTCTGAATGAGTATTAATTGAGCTGCAATGAGAAGAGTGTGCAGTTTGACAATGCAAGTGACAGGATGGAAGTGCCATTTTCAGAGTGTATATAACCACAGCTAACACCCTCAAAGCGTTAATTCCATTTTATGTCTTTCACATTTAATAGCAAATTTGCCATTTAATCTTTAAGACAGAAGTTACTTATTCTCAATCTACCTCTCACTTGCACTGATATAATCTCATGCCACTCAGACTGGCCTGTGGCATGAAGCACATCACACTTTCAAATCAGGTCCATTTTTTCATTAGCTCATATCCTTCCTGAGATGCCCTCCTTTACAGATGGCTGATCAGCAATCAACACTAGTTTGTTTCAATCAGAAAAGCAGCCGTAACTTCTCATTTAAAGACTGTTCCTGGAGAAGCGCATTAGTCGAAGGCATAAAGCTGGCACTGGGGCAACAGTGACTCTCACAACTGATTTCTTTTTGGATTTTTTTTAAAGAGATAGACCTCTTTTTATGTGGAGACCTGGGCTGGTTTTTTCTTTATTTTAAAAGGAAGCATAATGAAATCCATGCCTTTGCATGGGAGCTCTTCCTGTGGCAAGGCCAGGTGCCAATAGACTGTAAATCTGAAGAGTGAATACAAAAGGTAGCAAAAGCCCAAGAGGAAGCCAGGGAATAGTTCCCAGATGTACGTGCTGACACTTTCTCCCTCTCTGTTCCTCCTCCAGCAATGCAGTGTGTTGCCCTTTGAGCCTACTTGACTGAGGTTAAGCATTTACACTTTTTCAGAGGACAGTCAGTCCACTCAGGGAGATACTGGCTTTCATAGCAGGAGACTTCAAAATGATTTCCTCTCTGCTTGGGCAGCTCAAAAACACACGTGCACAGAAGCAAAGGTCAGATGTCATCCAAGTGGTGTGAGAGTGCCAGCTAAATGCTTGGGATATATTTTTTCTATTGGCCTCAGTTCAGCCTCCAATTCTACAAGAATCTACGTGGCACCCACAATTCTCTCCAGTGCATTAACCCTGGGTGCAAGTGATAGGATTTAGCCTTCCAGCACTGACTAGTGGGAGCAGTCAGATAGCTAGATAACTTAATGATATCATTTGCACTCACAGTTAACTACAGGTAGAAAAGAAGCTGGGGTTGCTGGAAAAAGACAGAAAAAGAGACAGAGGTCTTTTTAACTCTCTCCCTATCCCCCCCAACCAGATTTTTTGTATTCAGTGAGGATTTGCTTTTCAGCTTGCAGTCTTCCTTGCTTCTTTCTCTGTGGTGGCCATTTGCAGTTGGGTGCATCAGTCTCCTCCTCAGTCTTTTTCCTTCTGTTTGCACAAGCTGGCAATCCACAGGCTACCCACCTTTCTTTCCTTACTCCCTGCTTTCTTCTCTTTCATGTTGCACACATACCTGCTTTTATATTTGAACTCATCCCGGTGGTAACTTTTGCCTGTTCCCATCTGCCCCTACCCTTCTGATTTTTAATTGCTTTCTAATTCTCTATGGCTTTTTTCTGTTATTTTTTTTTTCCCACTGCTGATAATTTTCAGATACTCAGTTATTCAGCCAGATCACTCAGCCAGATCATCTTTTACTCACTGATCATTGTATTCACTAGGCTTTTACCCACATCCCTTACTTTATTTTCCTTTGCTATGTCCCAGTTTCTTATATACAACCAAGCCTGCCTTCAAAGAAATTGAGGAGAAATCTGTCTCCCTGCACACTTGTTTCTGTTGATTTTTTACACAAGTCAGTATGTGTGATGTCATCCACATGTCATCCATGATTGCAAAGGGATGGCATTGGATGATTGCTCCACAGGCTCATGGAAGAAGGGACTAAAATATCCCCTTCTCTTCAGCAACTGAGGTCTGTGGATTCCATGAATAAACATAAAGAAAATAAATTAACAAAATGATGCTGGTCAAACCTGCATTGGCAAAAGGCACCCTGGAGAGGAAAAGCTTCTCTAACCAGTGGGTGTGGACCTACCTTGCATGCCTTCTTCAGTTTCTATGAACTCCTGCTACTAAACCAAATGTGAGCTGAGTCCAAAGACTGAAACTTAATTACTGCTCCAGTTTAGTATGAAGCCAGTGCTCAAATGGCTGAATTATACCATTTGGAAAGGACAATTGGTTATTACACTTATCAGATTGTTTATGACAGGAATGGGTTAATTTTCCTAACCTTTTCTGTTCTTGTTCCACTCACAGGGTTGTCAAAAGGATGGATAAACGTGTTGCTATTTTCTGGTTTTGTTTCAGTGTCTATCACAAGAGTGGACCAATTTCATACCATTTGCTGCTTTCATTACTGTCTCAGGGTTGTCACAAGAATTGATAAATTTCAGACTGTTTTTCTTGTCCTCATTACAATCTTAAGGTTGTCATGAGAATGAATTGATTTTGTGCCATTTTCTGTTCTCATTACAGTCTTTGTCATGAGAATGGCTTCATTTGGGGCCATTTTTGTTCCTGTTACTTACAATCTTTTGTCACAAGAACAGGGATTATTTGATGAAAATGAGAAGACAGCATCTCAGACACTGAAATTCAGGGATAACTTGTTCTTGTGACAGAGATCATAACGAGGACAGAAAGCAGTACAGAATGTATCCATTCTCAGGATGATTTTGAAGGTTGTGATTTTATGACCCTGATTGTGCCAACTGGCTTCGCCAGGAGATTTTACCACTTTCATTGTAGTAACCACTACTTCATTCAGGCTGCCAGTAGATTTCTTCCTGCTCAGCAAGGGAAGATATATTTATACAGGGGCTACAAGAAGTATTACAGATTAACAATTGGTTCATCTGGGTAGGCTTTGGTATCCACAGGAACACCTATTTCAGACTCCAGCTAGGGCTTCAGGAACCTTTCATAGGACTCAGGTAGGAATCACCACTACAAAGCCAGTCGTTGAGTACACAGTTGCATTTTGGAGGGTTAAACACACAGAAGAGATGTGTGTTGGAGTGCCTGGATTATTTTGGGTTTGCCTGTGTTGCCTGCCCAGCCAGCTTGATCTGAGAGCTCTGGGACTCTGAGTTCAAATGAAGGTAAAGGAGTGACTGCAAACGAGTGCCTACAACTCAGCTAAGAATGAGTTACTGCAAATGAAAGGGCAGAAGTGAGAGATCAAGGCATGTACAACATCCAGGGCCCAGAAAGCCTAGAAGTAATTATTGCGTTCTCAAAGGTGATCAAAGAGAAGCAGCAGGAAATGTTAAATAAAGCAAAAACTCATACAGCACGTGAGAAGGGAGTGGGAATGAGAAAGGCATCACAGTAAGACAGAAGCTATGGACAGGGAAAATGAGAAAGTAGTTGCAGAGAAAGGGACAAGAAGCTCCACCAGAAGAATGAATGCTAAGGCATAGCTAAATACTCAAGTGCTCAAATTTGCTTGGTGCAAGACAGAGAACTGAAAGGAAGGACAAGAGAAGGAGAAAACTGAAGAAGAAAAGCACTTTCCTCCATGACAGGATGGACAAGGGAGCTCTAAAAAGGCACCTGTGTTTACCAGCTAGGTTTTTGGTAATGTTAAGCAAGTGGCAAACTACTGCTTTGAAAACCTTTGAGAAACCTTGCATTAACTGCTTTTGAGCTTGCCAGCTTTTATTTTGCAGACTGTGGAAGTTTCTATCTTTCCATTTCCCATATTTCCCCCAAGGCCAGGGCTCTGCAGTGCAGCAGCAGACACTATGACTTTATTCCTGGTTTTAGACTCCTGGTTCCATCAAAAATTGAATAGGATATTCCCTTTGGCACACCTCATGAGGTAGGTCCAAAGAATAAGAAAGGTGACTTGGGAGCCATTGCCATAAGGGGGATCCAGGCTGTGGACCAACCCAAAAGGAGATCATGCTAACTGGAATACACCACTGGAACTGCCTGGGTAATCATTCTGAAATGCTGTTTGAGAAATAATCAGAAAACCCACCTGAAAATAAATGTGCCTGAGCAGTGAAAGACATCACCAGTAAAAGCAGAATGAGGGGGATGGACACTCCCCACAGTCTAAGTAAAATAAGGCAGGAATGCTGCAATAAATAGACCTGACAGATGACACCTGGTATTTCCTGGGCCAATTTCTATGAACGTTTTTTTGTTCTTTTGCATTCTGATTTGTCCATCAGAGCCTGTGATCCTTTGCTTCATCTGTCCCATACCTCCCCCCCCGCCCTCGCTTTTACCATATGTACCTAATCTCACTGCTCTGTCTACCATCTGCCATTGTTTGAAGTATATGGGAATATAAGTTTAATCATAAAAATGGTGGCCCTGGCTGTGTGTACTACATGAATGTTCAACTTTCAGAAGATGAAGTGACCTCCAAATGGCTTACTGCTTTTCATTAATTTCTCTGTATAATTGAACATTTTTCGGCATCTCATTTAACAAACTGTTAAGCTCCTTATTGCACAGAAGGGCTGTGTGATGCGCAGGGATTCTGAAATGCTTCCCCTCATTCACAGTTCTCCTACTAATATCCTGGGCATTATTAGTAGTTCACAAAGCCAGCACATTTTCTTTTTGATAAGTGTCCCTGTTCTGCCCTCCTTTGTCCACCTCCAAATGCCTCCTAGTACTTACAAAGAATAAAGCCGTGCTGCCTAACTAGCCTGGTGCATTGGATTGCTACCCCTACTCACTCGGTTGTCTGTAAGGGGATGTACTTATATCATGAAAGATAAATCCCAGCTAGAAATACAGGTCCCTGACAACCTAATCACTGAAACCCTGTCAAGTAACCCCTAATTTTAAAGCAAGTGGTTAATTCCCAGCAAATTGATTTATGCACTGTTTGAGGTTTGGTGAGTTGTGTTGTTCATCTGTTATTACCACGAACTCAGCTCAGCCTATTCATTTAGACCACTGACACAACACAGTGCATCTCCCAAGAAAATTTCCTTTGTCAGCACATCTAGAATTTGCTAATTAAATCAACGATGGCATTATTCACTTTCTGAAAAAAGGAACTTCTCTCTCCTGCCCCTCTCAATAAACATGCATGTCCATAAACATGTACACACACAGAGCATGATTTTTGTAATGTGCTCAGTTCAAAACTTTGAATTATCTTTATTAACTGTTTTAGTCAGCTCTAAAACAGTCAGACCAGATAATCTGATCACCTCAGCAGACACGAACTGTCTATATGCATGTGAATGGGGCAACAGAGGGAGCCATGTGATGCTCATTTGTAATCACAAGTCTCCCTTTTTCAGAGAACACCCCAAAGTGTGAATTTTGATAAAATGGTAGGGCTGGCCAGCAAGTTCTTTTCTCATCTGTGTTATTGCAGCTGAAGTGAATTCAAAACACTAGAAAAGACAGGTTATCCCCCAAGCCCTGTAATTATGGACCCATAATACCACTACATCTCTTTTTACTATTTAGGGTGCAAACAATAGAAGAACACAGAAATTAACCTTTTTGAGCACCCAGTAAATTTTTTCAAAGACTTCTTATTTGAGAGGTTAAAAGCTCTGATTAAGTGACCAAAATAAAGCTATCTAAGCTCAAACTCCTTCTTCCCTCAGTGCAAGGTGCCATGGAAGGCATTTATCTGCACATAGACGTGTCCTGGCAAAGGCCCTTGGTTGTGCTGGGGTACTGACTGCCTTGCAGAACCACCTGAATTTGGTAGTACCTTCCCCTGGGGGCACAGAATGGCTTCTACCCCCATGATGAATCCCATGTTTCCTCAGCTGCTCTACAGACCACTTATTAGAGCCAGGCTTATTACAGCCAGGATGTTTGCAATGCAGCTGAGGAGAGAGGTATTTGTGACACTCTATCTCCAGCTCAGAAAGGTGTTCTTGATTCTTGTCACTCCCCCTCTGTGGTAGGTGCCTTATCTGCCTTGCCAGACCAGGACATGTCTGTTATTACAAGGACACAAACAAGAAGATGACAAGGAAATGGGAAGCTGTTTAAAAACCAAATGGCTCAATCACTCTGGTCTGTACATGAACCGGAGTGTGGCAACACACCAACATTACCCTCAGCCTCTAATTGCAGATAGCAGCTGGCTTTTTATCCTTCTGAAGACTGAATTAAAACCAAATTTCACTTTTCAGGATAAGCTCACCCCTCAGCAGGCTCAGAAAAATAAACCCAAAAAGAAACACTACACACCAGGCCATAACCTTCCCTTCAAAGACAGGGGTGTGCAGGGGTATGCAGGGGTGTGTTCTGCATACAGTTTTGCTGTATACCTACTGTCTTCTGGCTGGCAAAGACTTTCCAATATCACTATTTATGACTGACCCATTTGTGTTACTGCTGAGACATAAGTGGTGCATGGTACCACCCCTTCCAAGCAGGTCTTGAGGTAACACCTCCTTAATCAAAGCCAAAGTATCCTGAGTTTTTTTCATTCCATTTAATTCTGTTTATTGAAGCCATTTAATACCCTTGTTTAGTCAAATACAGTCTTGATGTATGCTCTTGGCCCGCTGTGGAAAGGTTACAGCATTTCATGCTTTCATTCTTCATATCTGAAGCAGCCGTGCAGTTTTTCCACCAACTCATTGCTTGCTAATGAACTTTTTTTTTTTTAAGCAGCCTGTCATTTTGTTTAATGTTGCAAAATAAGGCAGTCTTTAAGTGGGATCTGATTTTGCTAAGAGATGTCTAAACTTAAGTGAGATAATGGATGTAACAAAATACCACCAAATATGACAGCTTTGTTCTGCCAATGTAATTTGCTGATTCTGGAAACCAAACGCAGAACAGTCTGTGCCAGTCTTAGAAAAGAGGCTTGTTTGACAGATATAAACCTGCTTAAATATCAGCATACACTACATTAAATAGCAGACTTCTGCATTCATTTGTGGGTTTTAGTCACTTGTCATAACACAGGGTTTTTATTTTATTTTAAATGTCTCATTGCTCCTATCACTCTGGTGCCCAAACGCAGTTGTCTGCTTCCCCCTGCCCCCCACACTTAAAGCTGGAAGGGGATGGTTTTTAACAGAGACACCAAACTCCCCTAATTATCATAAGGTTAAAAATCATACTTACCTCTTCATTCATTTTAGAAAAAAAAAATGTTTCTGTCTGATGTGTTGTGGAGAAACTTTGGCTTGGACTTGGCCATGTTCTTTCTGCAGGTAAGGAGAAAATGTGTATGTTCAGAAGGAGGTCTAGGAACACAAACTGTTCAGAAACTGCTGTTTTTTCTTATTGACTGTGTGCCATTTCGAGATGCTCCTAGAACCATGAAGCAGAGCCCTCAGTATTTCCTGGTAGTTGGACTCTCAGAGGTCTGTAACAGCATCTGTGTGTAGTTCAGATTCAGAGTTGTAAAGTATGTGACCAAAAGTTATTGGATTTACCAAGCTTCTGCATTCACTTGGATCTTTTTAATATCCTCCAACACATACACATATATAGACATACCAGGCTATCTTCTGTTTACTTGCTATTGACACTTCCACATTTATCAGGCTTATTTCACCTTACCTTAGTCCTGTCCACAGACTGCTTCCACAGGCTCTTCCTCCTCTCTGCAGTTCTCCCATATTGCTTTTTTACGCTCTCCATTTTTCATATTTAAAGTTTTAAAATGCTTGGACCTTGGTTTTTAACAGCAATGTATTTCTTCACTTAAACATTGGTAAGGTCCTTGTGACTTTCCAGGTGCTGATTCTGACACTCTCAAGTAAAATTAACTGTAATTGTCACATATTACATGTTGCCAGTATTTCCACAGTAAATTCTGCCCAGGAATGTGATGTTGGCAACCCTTTCTCCTGCAAAGGAGGTGTTTTCAAAATGATCACCCATGTTATAACTCTCCAGCACTCAGACCTGCCTTATGCTAGTTTGCTTTCAGACACGTTGGATCTGAACATTAAATGATGATTTTTTTTTAGATCAACAAAAATTAATGGTGCTATGACATTTCATCTCATTGAAGGATATGCATCAAAATATGTTGTCCTGACCCCACTGGAAAGAAAAGTATTTTTCCTAGAGACCTGGATTTCACTTTAATTCTGTTCTTTCTTATATGGATTAAGCTCAGGGAAATCATAGGTTTGTAATTTATTTGAATCAACCAACTTACAGGCCTCTTATTTTAATAACAAATTAATAGCTATTTTTAGGCTAAATGAGTGACTTGTGGGGGAAAACTATACAATAATTAAAAAGAAAGACAAAAGTCAATCTACCCCACAATTTAGAGTTACATCCCTCCATCCAGAAACTAGCTTTCATATTCTGGTATACAGCAGATATTTCCGGTTGTGTTACTAGTCTTATTTTGTAAGCATTTGATATTTTAAATTTAAGTGAATAAAGCAATTAAGCCAAGACCTCTTCAGAGAACCAATTCAGTATCAGGCTTCTCTTTCCCTATCCCACTAAGACTCATGTAGTGTAGAGTTAGTAGCTTATTCATGCCTCTCCTTTCAGTCACATAGCAGAAGGAATCATGAGACCCTGCCTTGGCTGCTGAGGCCGTGTAATTGTCCTTTGTCTCATTATGGAAGTGAAAAGTCTCAAAAGGCTGAATACGGAACCATTATTCTGGCCATGGTGTAATCTCTGGAGACTCTGTTATTCTTTCCAGATGGGTAAGACATGTGAGGTTCACTAATTTTCTTCACAAACCTGACAATGTCAAACACCCTGCAACCAGCAGAGCTCTGCCTGTGAAAAGGCGCCGGGGACTCAGCACAGTTTGGACAGGTGTGGCACAGAGGAGTGACACCCTGGAGCAAGTCACCTTTCCCTCCCAGGGAAGCACTGGTGAAACACAATGAAGGTCCCCCACCCTAACCTACAGGCATGCATTGGGCAGGATGGAGGGTGCTGGTTGGAGACAGAGAGTTGGCCTTTAAAGAGTGGACCTTAAAATCTGTGAGGTTTTCACACCACAAGAACTAAACTGTAGGAGTGAGTGGGATCAGAAAACCAAGTGCTTTAAGCACTGTGTCCTCCAGCAAGAACAGCTATTCAGATTAGATATTGATAGCATGTCTATATTTATAGCCACTGCTCAATGACCCAAGATGGATCATTTTCTTTGATAAAGACAAACCTTGTCATTTTACATATTTTAGCAAAATTGCAAATTCCTGATAATCTCGCAATTAGATTCCTTGCTTTATTTTAAACCTCTCTCATTCTGCTTATAAATTTCTTGTGCCTCGAAGATTTAGGGTAGAGCATCTTTATTACTATTTAAGTCAGAAGCATGAACAAAGAATATTTTGTGAAATCTCAGTTCCTTCTGAAAAGATTTCCTGGAAGTTTTGACACTCATCATTTTAGGAGTGGCCAGTGTGGGGAAGAAAATTCTGACTTGACACAGCAAAAAACATGTCTGAAGGTCAATTTATTTTTGTCCCGGTAGGAGGCTGTAGGAACCATGCAAATTCAGTGGTGCTGGCATATTTTCCTCAAGATGGATGGACTGACAAATCCTGGAAAGTTTAGGTTCATATTTAATTTGAGCAGTGATAATGAAAGACAAGATCTTTTGTTTAATCCTTCATGCCTTCAGCACCCACAAACCATATACTTGTAAAAAATAAAGTTGACTCCACCTGTAAAACTGTAAGGCATAGATCCCACTGAGGTAGTTGAATCTGGCAGAAGGAGAGATAGGGGGGAAGCTTCGCATTTTTTTTCCACTGGACACTACTTTTAACTATTAAAACAGCAAACTCTAAGCATTAGGTAACATCTGCTGATTAGTGACTCAAAAACAAGTTCCACAGACAGATAAAGGTGATTAGTGAGATCTTTGTCTTTACTTTCCAAAGGGTCCCAGAAGCCTAGCAACATCGCTGGTCTCTGACACACATGGAAATTTGCTACTCAAAATCCTATGGGAAAGAAAATGCACTTTATTACTAAAACTATTCAGAATAATTCATCTTTTTTGAAGGCCAAAACTGAGAGAAGCTATTTAAAGTGAATTTAATGTGACTTCCACTGCAGAGGATGGGAAGCCAAAAGGAGAAGTTAAAAAAAAAAATCAATGCATGCCAAGAGTCAGAGAACCACCCACTCATCCAGGCAAGCCAGAGAAGAGTGCAGGAGACACAGCTGCCAGATAAAATACATTACAAACCAAATGAGATCCAAAATATTGATGATCCCAACCATCAGCAGAAACAGGAGAACCAAGAGAATTTAACTACATCTGCAGAGTCTAAACTTGAATAAAAAATGAGGGCTGACTGCTCAGATCAAACAAGCCTCATCACCAGGAATCCAAGCAAAACAGAGGTTTTATTCCTGTATTTTTATTCACACCAAATTGTTCATACTATACAAATTACCCCATTGACTTCAGCAAGGCTACATGAGTCAGTGTCCTATTCAAAATTATTTGAGGCACTAGATTTGAGTCTTAAGTGTGCTAGTTTCCTTTCAGTCTCTTAGGACACAGAGCTGGAAAGAAGCTGGATGACACAGACAAGGCCACATAATTGGTGAAGATGGATATCAAGTGGAGAGCTCACGACCAGCCCAAAACCAAAGTCCTCTGCACACATTCCTGGGAGAAGGAATATCTCCTGGATTTCCTCTCACTGCAGAACAGTTTCAGATGCACCACTGGACACACACTAGGCAGAATGCCTCACTTCTCACCACCTGCAAAAGCAGAGATTTCTGCTGGCATGACACCAAAAAACCTGTTTGGTCTTCAGATCTCCTGGGTATCATACAGAAAACTGCCTGCACACTGACATATAGAATCTCAGAATCATAAACATTGGAAGATCATTTTGTCTAACCATCAACCCAGCACCACCATAATCACCCTTAAACCGATCCCCAAGTGCTGCAACCAGACGCCTCTTAACACTTCCAGAGATGGTGACTCCACCACGTCCCTGGTCAAATTATTACAAGGCCTAACCACTCTTTCAGTGATTTTTTTTTTCTAATATCTAATCTGAACCTTACCTATAGAGCAGATATGAAGATAAGAGGCTGTCATAACTCTTGCCCTATGCACATCACCAGATCAGCAAGGCTACTTCCTCCAGACTGGACCTCATTAAGTTTCACACAAGTCTTTCCACACTCTCATCAGGGTGCAGGTCTTTGGGTCCTGCTTTGGAAAAGCATGCATTGACCAAAACTCTCCTCAATTACAACGATAAGAGCACTCTCATGTCTGAAGTCAGCTTCAAACTAACTGGTATAAGGTAAAAAATGTGTTGGTGCTGTAGGAGGGCTATTTGCTCATCCTTCAAGGCAGGTAGGCCAACATTCAACTTTGCTATATGAGGGTCTAAAACTTAGCTGAGGCAGTGAATGTTGTATCATTATCAGAGGGAGTTTGATTCATTAAGATTGAAGGATGGTATTGGTAAGAGTTCCTCTTGAAGCTTAGAGAAAAGATAACTTCTCCTCTCTTAATTAAAACACTATGTGTATTTAATTTTTGTACAACACATAGCTATATAAACTATTAGTCTTCAAACCATGTTTCAGTCATCACTTTATCTTTCTTGTCTCTAAACCCTTAAAGAGATGTTTGTTGCTGCAGATACATTTGCAGGTACAAGGTTTTTGGTTGTTGTTACTTTTTCAGTTCAGCATTTCCAATGTGACTCTCAGAGATGATGGGAGTGCTCTCCTCACTCAACACAGGGTCTTCTAACTCCAGCATCAGGAAGTAGAGGAGTTTGCATCTGCTCTGAAGGCAGCTTGGGGATTAAGGATGATGCTATTTCACCCATACTTGAAGAGCAAAATGAGTGCAATTGGAACACTTTGCAGCTGGGATTTGCATATAGGTACTTCAATGGTTTGGCATAAATATTCAGAAAAATTAACAGAATAAACTTTGGCCTTTGGTGCCTCTTATGCTTCAATATGGTACAGCATTGTCTATTGGTTTTTTCCTGGAAAACTTTTACAGACGTTGGAAAATGGTGGTTGGTAATGCTGGGTTCCCAAAAGGTTGTCGGAGACCTTTCTTCTAGTCCTCTTAACCTAATTTTTGCATTACACTTTGACCCTGACACAGAGCAGGAATGTACGATTAAGGTTACTTTGCCATCGTGCAAACACTGTAGTTTGTCACAAACATAAAATAAGGTGACCCCTGAGATAGTAGGGCTGCAATTCAAAGATTCTCCTGTTTGTCCTAGTTAATGAAGAATAAAACGCATTAGTCTGTAATAGAGAGAATTTTTGGTAACCTTCCTGCCAGAGATGCCCAGAGTGAATGTCCTTTAGCAGTTCAGTAAAAAAGGCTTATAAACATGTTTTCTTTAAGCCTATGTACACAATAGGGAAAACCATATAATATAAGTGGATTATTCAGAAAAATGTTTTGCTGAAAACTTGATAAAAAGGTTTTGGTCCCATGGCAGGAAGCTTAGTTACAAAAGAAGAGGAAAAGAGACTGCTCACCACTTACAGCCCCTTATCTCACAGATGTTATCAAGGTTTTGGTTCAGCTTTGCCCGAAGTGAAAGAAGGAAGGAAGAACTTTACAGGCATGATTACTCCCTGCAACTTTCCCCTTGAGCCTGAAAGTGTGTCTTGTTAAGGGAAGACCCAAACAGTTTAGTTCAACACTGGTGATAATATTATTGCCATTAGGAATATGGACAACTTTCCAGCTAGAAAGGAATTCCAGCTGGCAAGGACCTGCACCATGCAGCACACGCAGATGTCCCTGCAAAGGATGCAGAATATTTCCCCTCACCTTTGCTCTGTCACAGTGGTGCCTGGTTTTCCCAGGGAACCCAGCACTCAGCTCCTCTGCAACCCTGACTCCAAACTCTGCCTGACCTGGCCTTTGGAGCCTGCTTTGAGTGGGTGATGAGCCATTCCTATAGCTGACTGCAATCTTCATTGAATAAACGAGGCAGATACCCTTTTTAATGAATGAAACACATTCCCTTTTATTATAGTCACTCAGACAAAAAAAAAAAAAAGATGGGGGTGGAGAGAGTTCTAATAATTCAGGTATGATTAAAAAGTGGATATTTACTGGCTTGTGGGCCTTGGGGAGAAGAAAACAACACGGCAGCATGGTTTCTATATACATCCCTAGGGAAAAGTTCAAGAAATAAGAAAATGCATATAACCATTGTTCATGTGCATTATGCAAGCTTTAAAAAAAATAGATAGGGCTGAGTTTCAGAGTATCAGGAAAAGTATTTGGGCTGCATTTAAGTGAGAAGGATTAGCTTGCATGATGTTGATTTATAAATGGCAACAACCAATCCCTTATATTCTCTCCTGCAGCCATCTCTCCTGCACAGTAATTCCCAATGTTCCCTTTTGAAAGCCCTTGATACTCAGTTAGCCCCGAGGTATAATGTTTGATAATATAACTACTGCTTCTGTCACTGCGTTTTGTACAAACGCATTATATGTGGCCCAGAATGGTAAAGATTTATGTATGGGTATGGAAAATAAAAATCAGCATTGATTAAAAGCCCCAGATAGACCATCCAATCCCGCCCAGAGAACATCAGTTATTTTGCATTTTGACGTGGCGATTGATAACTCATAAATGCAAGCAGGAATGACAAATGCGGATGGAAACTGGCTTTGACAAAAACGATAACAGTATCAGTCTCGAGGGGCGATGGAGGTATAAGCAGGAGCTGTTTAAAATATTTAATCATTTTATGAAGGCTGCAAGATGTTGTTTGACCCTGAAGGAGTGTGAATGTCACATGGATCAGAAATTGCCAAGTCTTTGAAGTGAAATAAAAAAAATGGTGTTATTATAGATCCTTCTTGACATCCTATCATTTTTGTATAGGATTAAAAATATGTATACAAAGCTCTAGATAAAGGACTCCGGCAAAAGATGTCTTGGTTGAAGGGAAAAAAAAAAGTAAAGACATACTGTTGTGAATTTTTACTTCAAAATCCCAAAGCATCTCTTTTATATTCTTCTGGAATGGCATGAATAGAACCAGCAGCCCCCTAGTAAAAAGACTCCTTTGGTTTTTAACTACAGGGTAAATTACGCTTTACTTTTGTTACCTTGGGTCTGACTTTTGGTCTTCAAAAGAATATATTTTTTTTTTTCCCTTGTACTTAACTGAGCAATGGGTATTGTGTGTGAATGTATATAAGTATATCCATATGACCCCTAGCTGTAGCACGACATTAAACATATTTATTTTATTATATACACACACAAAGGGATGCAATGTGCAAGGTGTGGGGGTTTTTTATGAGAGAGAGAGGAACTGGCAACTCAACAGTGAATTGATACACTTAATTCTTATCTACATTTGTGTTTTCAAATTTTCCAGGTCTTCCAGAAGACCTGGAACCTAACCAGTCAAGAAAAAGTACCAAAGCCACAAGTAAATTCTGAGTGAATATTCCCATATGAATGAGGATTAGTTTATGTTTCACTGTGGTATATCAGCAGATGAAATATTACACTGTATATTTCCTCTTTATCTGGTGTATTTCTTCCCTCCCTCCCTCTTCCCTACCCTCATCTCTCCCTTAAGTAACTGGGTTTTGCTTTATTTTATTATTTGAATTTTGTTTAGTCAGGGGCATATGGATGTTTAGAAGGACATTTATTTCAAGGGGGGGATTTCTGAAAACCATGGTTCTTTTAGGGTCTGATTTTGTCTTGTCCTTGAAATATGCTCTTTCTTTTCTTTCCAGTTTGGCCTGTTCCATATATTTCTTCAGGGCAATTAATCATTTAGACTCGACATATAATTTGTTTATTCAGTAGTTATATATATGCAACCTTTCTTTTTTTTTCCTCCCATTAAAGATTTTGCTTTCCTATCACTGACGTTTTCATCAAACCTCTGTTTTATGCCTTTACCTAATATTCACTGCTAGAAGCATGCAAAGATCTTGCTTGCTTTGTATTAAGTTCCCCTTGCCCTGCCCAAACCACTAGGAAATTACACATATTCAACTTCACAACAGACCCCTCATGGTACAGTGCGGTCACAGCTCTTTGTGCATCCTGCATGAGCTGATCCTTTTATTTGCTTAGGATAGCACAGATGCTTTGTTCCTCGCCGTGGAAGGGATTCTGCCTATTCTCATTTACATGTCCCATTGATTTCAGCTAAGTACATACAGTACATGGTATTGCAGCAAAGACCATTGGAAATATCTCTGTTATTGCAGCATGCTGCACACTCTGCAGCAAATCTGCACCACAATAAACCTCTTCCTGCAGCATCCAGAGATCCTCAAATAGCAGCAGGAGGGAAATGCCTGATGGTGTCCTGAGTGATACATTTACATTTGACTGTCACTTCTGGTCTGCCTGCTGGAGCTGTTCCATCCTGGTTATTTATTAAAGAAATTTCAGGATCATTTGGGTTTTTCCCCCTCCCATTCCTATGAATTCCAGACCTTTTCCTCCTCCATTCATGAACGAGCTCCCCTCTGAAGTCTGAATGACAAGCTGAACTTTGTGATCTTAACATAGATCCCTACAACACCCAATTTTTTGAATACTTCTGCAGGAATATTTCATGCTGACGGACAATGCCAGAAAGGACATATGCTTTTGTTGCCATTTTACTCGTGCACCTTCCCTCAGTATGTCCCAGTCACGTCCAGGACTGTTGATTTTAATTTGTATGTCTCCTGGAAACAACAGGAGAGCATTCCTTTCAGAAGGGACTGAATTTGTCCCACAACATTTGCCTCTATTTTAAGCTAATAAAATTCCTCCCTGCCTTTTTTTTTTCCTTTTTTCCCTGTCACTGCAAGAGGGTCTGTCTCTCTAATGACACAGGTGGATGTGGTACTTGCCAAGGGGAGCAAAGTATAGGAGCAGAAAAATATCTACTGACATTTCACCACGTGAGTGGCTTTGGGATGGCACAGGGAACACTCTCTCTGGCAGCACAATCCCCAGGCCAGGTCCTTGCTGTAGACAGGGTATTTTCTATTCGGGCCAGTACACAGCAGGGCTGTGACTGACACCTCAATGTCACCTCCAGCTTTGAGCCCGTTTGCAGCTGAAGGCACCAGCAATGGTGGGTCAGCTTCCCTGTCAGAGCAGAGAGCAAAGCCCAGCTTGTCCGACCAGCAAATTTAGATAAATTCAGCTCACCTAAATTATTTGTAGCTCCTATTCCTGCTTAGATGTGTGTACTTTTAAAATACAAGAGAAAGCCAACAAAGGAGAGATATTTTGCACAGCCATAATCTCCAACTTAGACATCTAACTGTTTTTAACTGGAACCATAATTCATTCAACCATCAAAATAAATGTTGGTCAGAAAGTAGCAGCTGATTTTATAAGCTGGATCCATTAAATGGACATTGCATGCATTTAACCAGCTCTGCACCCACCTGAAATTAGAAGTTTTTGTGCCTACCATATGAAAGCTAATTCTGCCACTGACCTTTCTACAGTCATCCCACCTTGCTGCCTGCCTTCTCCCAGAGGCTGTCATTCTCCATTTTCACACCAGAATGGGATAGCACTTTGGCTTGCCAGTTTTATTTGCCTGCAAATGCAAATATAGGTAAACCATTGCACTCATGAATTTATGATGAATTTGTGGATGAATTTGTGGATAAATGTGTATTCCTCAGGATTTTTTTTTAAATTTAAATAAAGGGGAAATTTGTTAAAATTTTACCTCAGTAAAACAGAGAATGATTAAAGATAGTGAAATGGTTTTTGTTTTTTTTTTAGGACAGTGCAAGATTTTCATATCAGCAGAGAACTAAAAACCAAAAGAATTTAGGATAGACCAAGATGACCTGCTTTTGTAACTTTTCCATTATCTGTAGTGGTCATTTTCCTCACAGTTCTTCTCCCTGGCATTGTGCCAGAGTCAAACCATGACATCCCCAAACCTCCAACTATTTTTTTTCCCCTGGGGATTTCTTTCATGCAACTCTTTGAACCTGCTTGTTTGCTCCTTCTCCTATTCCTCCCTCAACTCATCCCATAGGGTGCTTAATTTGGAAACCTTTTCAGTAGAAATCCAACCCACAGAAAACAAACACATTTGGGAAGACTGGAGGAATGCCTAGGTAGTTTGGTGCAGTGGTTGGGTCTTACATTTTTTTTATTAAAAAATTAGCTTCTTCTGCCAGATAATCTGCCACCTTCTGTGTTATGTGTAGATCTGCTGAGGCTGCATCATATAAACCAAACAGAATTTGGTCAGCATATTTAATTCACCCTTGTTTCTTTGACTATCATTTGTTTATCAGGGAAAGGCTGGTCTAGACCTTAATCAAAATGAGGAAAATTAAATTCCTACTAATTAGGGAGTTCTTAGCACTTGCTAGATCTTTTCAAAGATGAAGAGGTTAATCATTTGCAGTCAGACAGTAAGAAATGAACCACTTGTCTCTTCCTTCATCCTCTATGCAGTTCCTCCATTTCAACATCCTTGTTACTAAATCTGAGACAATGTGTAATTATACAGAAGGAAATCTCTCTGGGGTATAGCTGAAGTTGTTTAAATTGTGCTGATTTACAAAGATGAAGGATTTTTATTTTTTTTCTCCAACTAGAAAAAAAAAATTACCTTTTTTTCATAATGGCAAACAACCTCCTGCAAAGTCAACTCCTTTTCTGAAAGTCATTGCTAGTTTTATAATTTCTGAGTCATTAGATAACAGATAGAACTCCACACTTAGTGGTTTCAAATGTTTATGGTCTGCAATTCATTCTTAATGAGCTCTCTCCATGTCTTTATTCTTCTTCACACCCTCCTGCTGGGAAATGTCTTACTCTGCCTTGGCTTTTGTTAATGATTCCACAATCATTTCAGAGCCATTTCTTCTGCCTTATGTAATTCTGACACTGCATAAGAGCCTGGCTCTGCAGCCTCACAGTTGGAAATGTAACCTTTAATGTATTAATTTCTCTTGCTCAAAACAATTTAACCTCTGTCTTGGTTTTGTGATTGCTAAGTGTTCCAATTAAATGCCTCTTTCATTTTTTGTCCTGGAGGGCTTGATCTTACCAGTATTATGTTTAACATACCCTACCTAGCAAATGATGAGCACTCCAGGGTCCCCTCAAGTGTTCTTTATCAATCTGTTATCTATCTCATGAGTGTCTGTCACATTTTCAAAACAACAACAGAAGAGATTAATTAAACTACTTTTAAACACTAAATAACAAAAACCACTACAAGTGGAAACAAATAATTACATAGCAGGAGAAGGAGTAATCCAGGAGGAATAAATGCACTTCCCCCCAGCCCCCTGATCAATAGTAACCCCTGAATGCTATTTAAATGCTGAATCTTCCACATCAGGATGCAGCCGGGATCAGGAGTTGTAAGAATGTGAAAATTAATCACAGTAACAAAAAGTCTCTCTGTGCTTGTCTTTTTTTATTTCACCACCTGGCACTTAACAAAAAACATGCCCAGCAAGTTCTGAGAGGTTTTGAACCTGCATCCAGCAGGAAAACATCTTTTTGAACAGAAAGAGGGAGTAGGAGCAGGGGAAAGGTGGAAGGATTGGAAAAATATCCTCGGATAGTTCACTACCCCTAGCACTATTGTTAGTAAATGGTATCATAACAAGTTGGCTGTCAGCTGCTTCGGGGGGGAAATTCCATGTTTTCTGTTTCCTCCTAATTTCTCTTTGCCCTAAGTCAAACTTACCTTGGCCATCAGCTTATTACATCAGCTATTAAGGCTTCTGTGTAGAGTAACTGAAAGAGCAATAGAATAAGACTTCAGCTGAGCCCATGCCTGTTTATTCCCAACTATTATCCAAGCTCTGCTTACGTGTATCTGGACTCAAAATGCTGTGCAAGTGACCCAAGAGCAGAGGTAACAGGAGCAGCAGGCTGGCTTGTGTCACAAGTGCTGGGAGCCATGCACAGGCTGCCCACTGATGTGGGTAACTGGTGCCATCGCAGCTGCTGTGCCCAAATTCAGGGCAGCAGCCAGCACCCGAGGTGACCTGCCACTCCCCAGCCCCTCCGTGGGCAGGCACATGAAGGAATAGCAGGACTTCAGCCAGGATTCTGAGGCAGAGGGGAAATGGCTCACGGTCCCCAGCTCCGTTTGCTGATGCTTGCAGCTGTAATTCCAAGTACTTCCCAGACAAATGGAATTGTTATTGGTGTGCATGCTTCACAGGCATTACCTGAAAGCAGGAAAGGATACAAGTCCTAAGGAATAATTTCAAGGCTAATGCCATTCGCTCAGTCATGACTTCTTTTCCAAACCATCCATCCCCAGGGGCAGTTTAATGGCAGCCCGGGGAAAGCCACACAAGTGCAGCCTCTCTTCCTTGCTTTTCCATAAGCACTTTCTGGGCGCTAGACACTGGAGAAGTAGCTTTGGCTTGTTCCTTGACATTAGAGCCAAAAATGTCCCTCTCTCTGTGCCCCCCCTCCCACACAAGCAGCTGGTCTGGGCTGAGACTGGTTATTGGTTTCTAATCCCACCTCTCACTTGGAAACTTAGAAAGCTTTAACTCTGCCCTTTTCACGGGTTGCAGGGTGGGGCGTTGGTCTGAGAGCTCCAGAGACCTTCAGGAGGAGCACGGGAATGTCAGACAAGGCCTTGCACTTTACTGAACATGCTCACACCTCTTCATCCCTGTCTCCCTCCTGCAAGCTTCTAGCTGTGCTCACAGCGCTGTCTTCCCTACTAGGAAACCTGATAGTTTTTCCTTTAGCTTTTGTTTTCAGCTTTCTGGTCTTTTAGTGGACCTGTCAAGCACAAGCTTCTGACTGACGGATCAAATCTCATTCTGAAAAACACTGCAGCTTCCAAAATCTTTAAAGGAGTGCCTCAAGTATTTACCACTGTCATGAGGTTGAGCACCACTTGTCCAAAACTCCCTTAGATTCTGGAGTGCCTCCACCAAGATGATACTGCAATACGTTTTTCCACAATGCTTCTAAATTTCTTGGAGTGCTTGTCAGGCAAGTGCCTGACTGCCCATGGCTCTGTCATTGTGTGGTAGCTGTGCTCTCAGACACAGACACACTAAGGGCATAATTTAGTATCCCAGACAAAAGCAGCTTGTGCAGTTAGAGGTGTCCTATGTATCCACATGATAACTGGGGAATATGACCAGGGACTGTGGGAGACCCAGCCAACAGCAAACCTGGCAGCTGAGGGACCAGAAGGTTGCCCAGGGTGTCTCAGATGGTCCTAGATACCTTGGTTTGGACAAATGAGCTGTACCTAAAGTATCTGAAGCTCCTTAAATGGACGATGAAACGTTCCATGTACAGGGCAGTCATTATCTGTAGTGCCACAATCTGGCAGGGACAAAGGCAGGCACTGCTGGGAGCTGGCAGCATGGCATTGCTCCCTAGCAGTCAATATTTACAAGAGATTGCAGATGGGTGTGCAAATCTTCCTCATCCCCAGACTAATCAAGAGTCAAAGGAAGCGGGTCAATGTTTGCAATGTTCAGCTCTCCTCTATTGCTTTATGTCCACATTTCCACATAGCGAGGAGACCTTTTCAGCAGTAATGAGATCTCAGCATCCTTTTCAATTACATTGTGGCCATGGAAAGCTCTTGAATAAATGCATTTTTATCTTCAGACTTGCAATTTTTACCTGTATTTATCACAACAGCTCCTGCAATCACAGTCATGAGGTTTGGTTTTAGCAATTATCTGCTACAACAGCATCTCACTTACTTGCTTCTTGTTTAAAAAGCAAAACCCTGTCTGCTCACAGACCATAGCACTTCAGGAAGAGATTGGTAATTTGTAGACTGACATTTTACATTCATGGATGATACACATTGGCAAGTTCAACCTGGGGTGTGCAATCTTTGGTGAAACGGAAATTACAAATGTTGCCCCCCTTCAAAAAGAACATGTGGTTCACTGACAAAAGCATATTTAAGTGTGTATTGGAAATCTTCTGTGAAGAAGTGTGATGTCTAGGGAAACTTTTGAGATGGGATTCTTCAGATGACATGCCTTTCACTGCTTCGCTGTGGAGCTTCTTGCTAAGTCCTGTATCCCTACATGCTTTGGCACAGCAAGAACCTGCTCCTAACTGGAATCTCTGAGAAGAGGGGAAAAAAAAATCAACAAAAAAACCCCCCAAAAAAAAAAACAAAAACAACCAACCAACCAAACAAACAAAACAAAAAAAAAAAAACCAACAAAAAAAACCACACACAAACAAACAAACAAACCAACAAAAATCACACAGAGCTGATTTGGGTAAAAGTCACACATTAAGAGTTACACTGAAACAACTATTTGCTAATGGTTTAGAAACCAATGCTTGTTTAAAATATATTGATAATAATAATTTAAACTCTTCATTACTTTCATTTGAACCATTACTTTCTTTTTTCTGTGCCTGTAACATTGTATACTATGAGAAGTAAATTAAGTGAACACTTGAGGCATCCTCTAACTTTGAATAGGTTTTATGATTCTGTGAGAATATACCAGCTATATTTCATTTCTCTTGAGGATTCCACTCTTGGGGAAATGGTTAAAAATTTTCCAACATAATTGGGCTTTCACTGGAAAATTAGGAGTTCATTTAAATAATTTATTTCACATAAAGTGTCTTTTTATGTAGAAATTTTCAACTTTGCATTGTAAAGGCAAGAACTTCAAACCCAAGAACTTCAATTTCCAACACAAACTAAAATAATTTAGTTTAACAATAGAACATCTTTGAAAAAAGCCTATCTATTTTCAATTTTAAATGAAAGAAAAACAAATTGTATATGGGCAAAATGCTATTTTCTAATAGTTCTAGAGCTGACCTCTCCATTGAAGTTAATGGACCAGATCATAAGGTATTTATTCAGTATTCTCTTGGGAATTTCTCCAGTTTTACACATGCAAATGCCAGATATCTGAATATTGAGTGCATGAACCTCTGAACATTACTTTCTAGAAACAGTAGTTGTTCAGCATTTATCAGTCTGTGTAACAAACTTCTTCACCCATGGCTGACTATCATCAGATGATGAATGCTCATGCAGTTTTTCTCAAGCTGTGGGATGGAATAATACTGCAAGGCACAATTTTTTTTTCCTGTGAAATAGTCTTCTCACAGAACTATGCTAAAGCTGAGCCACTCATTCTATATACAAGAGAACTGAGCAGGCGATATTTCTGCCTCTGCTGATCCAGCAAGAAAGGCAAGCAAAATGGCTCTCCTGGGTTAGAATCTGTCCAAAAGCAGCAGGGAATGTAAGGATAGGTCTCCTGTGCCTTGAGAAAGGAAGTTTCTGCTGGAGCTTGTACACTGCAGCCAAAGTTAATTAAGAGTCCAAAATCAACTTAGAAAATTAATGGCATGATTTCTTTAAAGCTTAGCTCTGCAGAAAAAAATTCTGATATATCTGTAAGATTCTGTACAAACAAATATAGAAAAATGCAGGAGAAGACATTATAACTTTAATAAAATTGTCACTGCCCAGTAGTTACCAAGATCATCTTAGATAACTTTCACAATGGATCCACATGCTCAGATAGGACCAACAACAGGGAGCTGCAGCACAAACCCATGGATGTGAATGCAAATGCAATCCAAAAGAAAATTCTGTGGAAATTCAGCCACTTTTCTCTGCAAGTTCTATGTTCTTAGAGTCTTTTCAAATGCTCACATGCAAAAAATGAAAACAACTGCCCAGCTGCTGAAGAGCCTCAGCAGAAGGGTGCTGTGCACAAGAGATGAGAACTTTGTGATTGTCACCTATGGATTAATTACTGTCAAGAAGCATCATAAAGCCAGTCACTGTTCTCATGCAGTAACAGGCTGTGTGAGTGGAACCATGGACTGGTCATTTGCCACTCTGCTGTTCATCCAGACCACAGCCAGAGTCTCCAGCAAGGGATGGTGCCTGCTGGGAGGCACATGGGCTTGCAACCACCCCAAGCACATCACCATCCCAAATTCTTCCTAATTTCCCTCCAACAATAACTGTGCAGAAGAGTAACCAACTCAGTTGCCCTAAGTGAGAAAGAAAAACAAAGACAAAAAAAAGCCCAAACATTATAGCCTGACTGTTTCACTCTAAAAATTAAAGATCAAACTCTGTGGGTCTCATCTGTAGCTCTTTCTCAACCAGGTGACCCTACCATCTTTCTCACTGTGTGACCACATGATAGGGTTTGTCTGGTACAGTGCTGTGTTGAAGGCTTTGTGCTCCTCTGGGCAGTATTTGTGTAATAATATTGATGTTTTCTTGCAGGAAGCTTATTGTACAACACATACCATTGGGTTCAACATTTCCCTTCCTCCCAGCATTCAACATGGAGTATTTAAGATAATATCAGGAAGTTGCTAAAGAAAGTTTGAAATAAGTAGATGTTGTAATCTGGCAACCAATTTCAGTATTTTTGTGCAGTGATAGATTTAATAATTTATAAATCAGTGGCATGAACAAAGCAAGAACCAAAACAGAACTACCCATTTCAAAAGTGTAAAGACAGTTAACCTTTAAACAGATGGATAATTCCAGACAGCACTGTAAAATTAATAGAGCCTAAACTGTAGGTCTCAAAGCTGCAGAATACATCTTGGGAGACCATGTTTTTGAGATCATCATAAATCAATTTTTTTCTTATCAGTCCCTTATGCATAAATCGACTACAAGGCCTGCTAGGTTATGAATATGTATGTCATGACATGACAACTGATCCAGTGCTCCAGTATCAAAAGTCCTGTGATCTTATAGCTTATACTGAACCATCAGCTTCTTCACATCGTGCAGAAACAGTCACAACAACAATATGAAGGCTGGACTGGGAAAAGGTAAGAAGAAGAGATTTTCTGCAGGGGAAATTTTAGTGAATGAAAGCATGGAATCTCTTAAGGAATCCCATTTCTATCTTTGCACTATTTGCAATTCTTTTCCTCATTAAATCATGTCTTTTCAGAGACATTTTGCTTTCCCCAGCTAAAATCTTCCAGCTTTGGCAAGGAACAAAAGGCAAACTGTGAACTACCACGAACCTGATGGCTTTTTCTTTCTTTTTGAACACATACACTCTGTCCATACAAAAGAACAAACCTGACCACACTTCAGGGTGATGTAAACACACACCCTACAAAAATACACTCACACTTATCAGGAGCAAAAAATTCCTAGAAAACATATTTTTTTGCATTGCCGTAAAAAGCAATATTTGAAAACATATTTCATAAAAGGATACATTTATAAGTGCAGGATACAATCAAAAACCAAGTGAGAATGAGGGCTGGGATGGAAGTGAAGCTCAAAGAGTGATGTTACATAGCTGCCAGGCTCAGATATGCCAGTCCCTGGGAGACACTTTCATTAGCAATAGGGAAGATGCTGGCTGTGGAATAAACATGAAACTTGATCTGATGATCTCTTGCCACATAGACCGCTGCTAATTATGAAGCTGCCTGACAAGCAAATAGTGCTCCATATTTATAACAACAGACAAAATCAGCCAATTTGTCATTTTAATGCCTGATATAACTTTGAATTTTCCATAAAAGCGGCAAGGAAATTAGGACCCAGAGTTTAAAGTTAAAAAAATAGAGAGGAACATGTTTCTCTCAGTTCCCAAAGGTCTTTGTATTTTTTCCTCATCCCACAATACTTCTTCACTCTGGCCTCTGCAGAAATTTCTTTTTACTCCTTCAGTCTCAGAGATATGGAAGTTCTCACCCACAGTTACAGCAAGGCAGGGCAACACAGTGAAACCAGCCTGCTGTAAAACCAGTGTAAAGAAACAATGAACTGGTATCATCTGGAAGTATGTCCTCACTTTCATCTGCTCCCATCCTGGGCAGGCAGTGACTTTGTATGAATAAAGGCACATAAAAGGACATGGAACCAGGAGATGTGTCCTCACGTGAATATTAAACAAATGAGTATCAGCCAGCAACAAATGGGAGGTTTTGAGTCCTCCTTGCTTTCACAGAAACACAGGCAGCATGCATAGAAGCAGTGCAATACCAGAGGTGACTTGCTCACTTTACGCACAAAAAACTTATTTGAACAGACACATGCTGAATAGAATATACAACATAAAGCTTCTAAGCTCTATGTGACCCACTTTTGCAGATATCTACTGCCTCTGAGTACTCAATATCACATTAACATAAATGCCATTAAGTTTTGGCCCTGTATCATCTTTATTTTTTATAGATACATAATTATTGAGAAGAGGCTGTTAACTTTTTATAGACTTTAAATATAGTCTATCAGTTCTCTCTATCTCACTTTGTTTAAGGATTCACCCAGCAGAACAATTGTGTTGCTGCCACATTGCTCTGCTTTACAAAAAAATGTGCTTCTGCTCCAAGGAGTGAGGAGAGATCCACTGTACCTTCTCAGGTGCACAGGCACCAGGTACACACAGCAATTGATACTGACTCATCACAGACATGGGCACAGCCAACCCTTTAATTTGAGAAAGCTTGGCACCTACTTTTAATGTATTTTATAACCTCAGTAGTTCTGCAACATCATGAAAATAATAAAGAGCGATGTCCCATGTCTAGAAACAGAAATTTTTTCTATCGCAATTTATGGTGTAATTAATTTGGTGTAATTAATTCTTATTTTTTAGTTTTTTGTTTGTGTTTATTTTTTTTAACCAAGAAACAGTCACTCAGTTCCAGCAGATGTTTTAAAATCTTTTTTTCCAGTTTTGAAAAAAATTGAATTTGCTGTTCCATCTGATGATGGGATGGAGCAGAACTTTACAGAGTATTTAAGCACACTTTAATCCCATAATTTTATCTGAAGTGTCCAGAGGAGACACTCAGCATAATATTTCACATGTCCAAAAGATGAAACAAGGTCTCAACTACCATCTATTTGATTTTTTTTTTCTTTTCCCCACAAAATAGGGAAGAATTACATTAGTATATATTGTGCACAGACAAGCTTACCTGAGATTTCCCTCTTGATATGGCCAGAAAATCCTTCTTGGGGGAAAATGAACATGCTGGATGCTTAAAAAATAACTAAGTATTTTAGACACTACACCAAAAAAAAAGTATTTTACTTGCCACCACCTCCCCGAAACTATTATTTTTCCTGCTGGGTTTAGTAGCTGAAATACCTCAGTGTTTTCACTGAGCATTACCATGTTTACAATAAAAAGAAAGCCCTACGGGAGTCTCATTTGATTTCATTGCACTGTTTATAAATTAACAAGAAATGGAGACTGTTCTAAATGGCAGAGAGAGAAGATACATACACACTGGGAATTCTGTAATGGCAAAAACAAACTGATCTCTGATGATAAATAAACCCCTGATCAGAGATGGTTGGTTCAGCCAAGGCCTCTGTATCAAAGATCTAATGAGGGGTCACGGTGTGGTGTGGGCTACTGCAGGCAGTGACAGAGGTTAAATCATGGTGATGAAATCCCAATTCATTGATTGCACTTTCTGTTGCTATCTGTGAGGTGACTGGGAACAGCAGTGAGCTGTGACTTGGAAGGGCTGTGTTCTCACTGGAGAACGAGTGTTCTGACTGGTTTTGTAGAGCTGTGTTGTAGCTGCTGAATCAATGTTGTGATGGTGATGGAGCAGAGCAGACCCCAGCGATCACAAATGTCTCTGCTCAGCCAGGGCACTGCCCCTTGTCAAACAGAGAGGCCACAGAGAGCAAAGAGCCACAGGGCATGAGAACTTGTCCAGATTTTCTAACACTTGAGCACCCACTGAGGAGCTCCACTGGGCAGCACCACCAGCACCAAAGCATTTCATTAACCTGTGCTTCCCACCCAACCATCCTCTAAATACGTTTCTTTTCAAGGCCTCCTGTTTGAGGAGGCTGCTGGCTTTGCGCAGTGTCCCCAGGTATCAAAGACTTTGATAAAGTGGTCCAGTGCCCTCAGTTTGTGAGGGTTTTGTGATTGGAAAAACTCCCTCAAAATTTTGTGGTATTTCCATTTATCCTGAAACACAAGTTAACTCCCTTCTTAAGCATATGAGCAACAGCTACAACTCCTCCTCCTTATCAAAAGAGATAAAATAGATAAAAGTGCTTTTCACTTAAGCATGTGTTGAAGTAATCTTCTGAACTGGGGTATGAATGGTGAAAAACCATAATTGCATAAGACCTAGCTGCAAGTCTTCCCACAGTGATAAGGTTTGGACTATTACTTTCATTAATAGACATGAATTTCAATTGACTTTAATCCTCCAGCATGTTGAAGAATTAGAAGTTTAATGTAAATGTTTGGTGTGAAACAGAATTGAGGAATTTGTGGTGAATTATTTATTCGGCTAATTTAGGCTCTTTCTCTGTTAATGAATTCTTTGCTTTTTTTATAAGTGCATTTGTTATTCCAAGTTGTTTGACAAAAGATTTGCGTGAATCTGTTTCAGCTGGTGGTTTGTGAACAAGCTACTGACAAGGATTCTCTTCCCCTCATAGCTGCTTGAGGTTACAGCTGATGAACTGGGCACCTGAGGCTGCTGGTGTTACTGCTGTCCCCAGACTGGTGACTAATGCTTTCCAAATAGACACGTGAGAACTTGTGCACAGGGAAATGGGGCTGCACGGTAGGATGAAGATTTAGGGAGAGAAATGAAGCTGCCTTTACCTTGCTTTCTGGTCAGTCAATGCTTAGTCCCATCTTACTTTGAGAACCGGTCAGAGTAGGCTACACCTTCAAAAGTAAAACAATTTTTCGAGCATGCTACCTCGGCCACAATGTTGCTACATTCCCACAAATTAAAGGATATGAGCAGAGACACCCAGCTGCTCAAAAGCTACAAATATAAAGTAATTTAGAAGCCTTTGACAGAGGCAGAGAGGCAAGAATTTCTGATAAAGACACAGCTGCAAACAGCTTCGAGCCTTGCAATAACACAAGGAACGTGTATCAATTTCTGTCGCTGCAAACATTGACTGCTGAAACTTAATACCAGCCTCGCCTTTGTGATGATGAAGAGATGACATTTCCATTTTATTGATCTCACAGAGATGCAGTGCAGGCGGTGTCAAAGGGAGCTGGGTACAGGGGACCACAGCCTGTGTCCATGTACAACAGGTGTGCTCTGAGTCCACTGTGTGGTTTGGTCCCCAGGAGGCTGGGGCAAGGAAAATCTCTTGGAGGGCTACACATGCAGCTGAAGAAGAGAAACAAGATTCCAGTGGAAAACCAGACTTAACTATAAGATAATTTGTGGCTCTCACCATGAAGACCTTTATATTAAAATAGAATCACAGAACGCTTCGGGTTGGAAGTGACCTTGAACTGGAAGGTCACCGAGTCCAAATTGCCTGTCATAGGCAAGGACATCCTCATCTAGATCACGCTTCTCAGAGTCCTGTCTGCCCTGACCTTGAATGTTCCCAGGGATTTGGCATCTACCACTTCTCCAGGCAATCTGTTCCAGCCCCTCACCACTCTCATACTCAAGAATTTCTTCCTGATATCTAATCTAAACTTGCTCTCTTCCAGCTTAAATCCAGTCCCTCTTGTCCTTTCACTATTGCCTTTGGAATGAGTCCCTTCCATTCTTCTTGCACCCCTTTAGGTACTGAAAGACTCTCCCCAGAGTCTTCTCTTCTCTGGGCTGAACAATCCCTCTCTCAGCCTTTCCTCATAGCAGACATATCTACACATTTGTATTTAGCATTTATGGCACAGTATATCACATAACATACCTTAGGAAAAGTTTCAGTTGAGCTCCTTTGGCCTTTATGAAATGACAAAGCATGGAAATATTGTTTTAAGAGGTGCTAAGTGCAGATGATCTTAAATGTGGGGTGGAGTAAAATTATCATCAAGGGGGCCAGCACTTCTTCTTCAAAGGACACATTCAGAGGCCTCAGTTATTCAGATACTCTGATTTTTAGCAATAGCAAGTGCTGAGGTTGTCTTGGTGGTTAATTGCAAGGTCCACCAAGACATAGTTTACAGCACTTTTTAAATTGCATCAGAGTATTTGTCACATATATGGTATCAAAGTTGCTGGCACTGTTATTTTTTATTTTCTTCCTACAAGTTGATGATGTGTGAATAAAAGTGCTTCAGTGCTTTTAACACTGTCCAAGTCATGAAACAGAACACAAAAATATTTTCAGCACATAAACTGAGGAAGGACCAGGAGCTGTTCATAAACATGTGCCTTTAATTTTGTTTCTGTCATACACTCCCCTTACACTTTACAAGGTGATTTTATTCACAGAGTTAAATTGTTCAAAGGCACGCAATGAGATATCCAGGGGGAGGGAGGTTTATGTGCATTTCTCATGTTTGTTTCCTGCTTCAGGAGGGAGCTGCATTCCTCCTGTTGGAGTCTTCACTAAGCTCCTGTCAAGCCAAAGTCCCAAAAGCAAGGAAGACAGTAAGGGTTAAAGTATATTCCATAGATAAAAGTTAAGCATGGAGTACTTTTTACTGGAAAATTTTGACTCTATCCAAAACAGAAAAAATTTGGTTTCCTTCATAAAAAGAAAATGCTGTGAATTCTCATTTTATAATGAAGAAAACATTTAAGTCAAATGAAATGTTTCACTTGGCCACAAATTAAATTTTTCAGATTTTTTTTTTCTATTTGCCTAAGAAGAGAAAAAGTTTCTTCAGACTAAGAAGACTTTTTCTCTCCAATATTGCTATGCAGCCAGCCAACTGAAAAGTTAGTTATGTGCATAGCTTTAGATAAAAGTAGCAACTTTTGGCTTTGCTGTGCTACAGAATGAAAAATGAGAGAGATTTCATTTTTCCTGCATGCAGGCAGAAAACAGCAATATGATTTTCCACTCCTTTAGCTAGGCCTTCTGACTCGGCAGAGAAATACTCTCACATAAGCTGTGGCAGAAACATCATCCCACAAGACACAGAAGTGACCTGCTTTCAGAGGGATCCATCAGACCAGCAGATCATCTATGGGAAGGAAAAGGAGGCACAGGACAAGGGGAGACAGTGACAGAAGTAGGCAAATGGAGAACCAAATGGATGGGATGTCTGTAAAAAGAACAGCAGCAGGGAATGTGAGCCCAGCAACAGCAAAAGCAATTGTCTGGGATGGCCAGTGTGTGACAAATCCCAGCATGAGCTCCTTTACTGGCTCCAGTGCTGTACTGTCGCACTCATCTTGCTGATGCCTCCCCCAGCTGGAGGGAGAGGTATCAGGCAACCCAGGGGCTCTGGCTCTGAAGATGTGAATGTACCTAAAGCCCTTATCAGCACCACTCACCTGGACACAGACCTGGGGCAACAGAAGAGAGGTTGTGATACCAAAGTGGCTACTGGCAGACCCATTCCCATGGAAAACCTGATCCTCTCTGCAAGATCTTGTATGCCAGAGTCCTGCTCACCTTCTAAGTAGATGTATAGGTTGCATCTACTGCTGTATTTTTCTATCATGCAACTTTTCTTTTGCTAGAAGGTGATTTGGGTTCCTGAAATCTACCCAGGGCATGCAAGATGCTAATGAGCACATGAGGTGTTAGCAATAAGGCTCCTGCAAGTCCGTGGAGACACCCATCAGTCCAACACACTGCACTCCATGCTGCTATCCCGTGGCTGACCCAGCACTGTGCGATGATGCAGTGGCATCCCTTTCAGTGGCCATGGATTCTTGCCTGGGCAGAAGCAAATTGTGGACACTTGGGAGACAAATGCTACCTCCTGCCAGCTGCTATGTTGGCTTCTATAATTTCAGGTATACTGGCAGCAAAAATAATTGCAAGGTGCTATCTGTTAACTTGTCAACATCACATTTCCTAGCCATAGATGTGACCTGAATGAACTTGGCCCTGGTCTGGCACAGCCTCCCTTGTGTGTGTGGCATGACATAGACAGTTGCCATAACTTCTCCAGGGTTTCCAGAGTAGTTTCTAGTCCACACATCTCTGCATCAGGCAAGAATCACACCATGATTTGTGTCGTTCATCCTGATTCAGACACTCCAGTCCACAGCCAGGAAACCTGCTGTGTGCACAGTCCTCGCTGTGGCCAAGGACAGCTCTTTCCATGCAGTCTCCAGCACACACCTCCTCAGTGCAGCAAGCTGCCCCCACCTCCTCTGATCACAAGCCATGGTGGAAACATCCTCCTTCTCCTGCTCCTGCCCTGTACACTCTGCTTCCACACAGCCAGGAGCAGCAGGAGCTCATCCCGCTGTGCTCTGTGTAGGCAGGAGCAAGGAGGAGGCATGGCAGGCATGGCATCGGGTGGGCATGGAGCAGCAGGGAGCTCTCCTGCACCCAGAGCCAAAGAGGTCCACACCTCACAGTAAAGCACCCCACGGACACTCCTGCTCTTGCCACCTTGAGATCATCAGGGCTGCACCCGCTATAAACCCACGTGCCTGTAGGTGATTGAGTGCGAGCCAAGCATCCAGGCCCAGGCTAATTCTGCAGGGAATATATTTTCTTTTGAAGGTCCTGACAGAAGCCCTAAGTCCCTGCTGTACCTCAGAGTATCCTCCCAGTGGCTGCAAGTGTTTTCCTCAATGTTCAAAGCTATCTTGATTTTCCGTAACAGCCCTCTAGAAGCATGAAAAGAAGGACCTGCCTGTCTTGAAACCTGGGAGTAGAAGACAAGACTCTTTCAGGCTGTGTTATGCTTCCTCGGGAATCCAAATCCCTGAAGGGGTGATTTTTAAGCCAGTCAAGACTTAATTTCTGAATTATGTTGTGTAAGATACTCAAAACATAAAAGTGTCTCTCTAATGTGCCACTACAATGAGTATGTAGAGTACAATATTTGCAATAATTTATCAGGAGGCCAGTTGAGCTGATAAAGCCTGAGACAACTTATGAAAATACCTAAAAAGGAAAATTTATATTTTTTTCCAGTCATGGATATAATAAGCATATTTTCCTAGGCACGGTCTGCAATTCCTGCCTCCCTATAAAATGAATGTATTTCCCCAGTTAAATGTATAGCACTGGCTTAAGTGAATGGGGTGTGTGTTTGCTTTGTTTTTCTTATTAAATATAGATTTGTGGTCAATCAGGAGTTGTAAAAATATTACTGAGGTGGTTACAGCCAATAATATTTTCCTTTGATAATTTTATGGCCCTGTGGTCAAAACATGAGTGTCTGGAGTGTGAAAGGAAGCAGAATCTGATTCTGCATGCCATTACCAACTTGCTGGTAATTAAAAAACTGAAAAGTCAACAAAAAAGTGCAATGTATTCTCAGTGTAGCTGTAGCTGCAGTAGTCACTGCCAGCCACAGAGATTTGCAGGCTAAACCTCACTACTGCCACTGTTTCCCCTTCTCTTTCCCCCTTGTCCTCCCTTTATCCTTGCAATACTCAGTTTTTTCCCTGACCTAGAAGAAGCCATCACCAGAGATAAATATTGTTTTAAAAATATCATTTTGTCTACCATCTGCATCTGGCCGAGATAGGGAAATGCCATTTCACAACAAAGAATTTCTTGGTTAATGGGAGATTTCCCTTGGAGCACTGCCTGCCTCCTTCCACCCCTCTGCTTTGTACCAAGCTGCTTCCCGTGTCCCCGCCATGCCATGGCTCTGCTGGAGCTGGCAGCCACCCACTGCCCCATCCTGGGGTGCTCCTCCCCACTGCCCTGGCAATGCCCAGGCCCCTTGGGGATAACCCTGGCCTTGGCTGACCTCTGACCAGGCTGGCAGCGTGGACATGGGGGGTGTGGAAGTGGGTTCTGCACTGGTAATGAACGAGCAGGAATCACATCCACAAGGGAAATAGCACAAGGGCTGCTCTTCTCCAGAGATGTCAGCAGAGAACAAGAAAAGGTCTGCAGGTGGGCTTTGGAGCTACAGAGAAGACAGAATAAAATGGGCACTACCCTTTAGGATGTAGCAAAGCCAGTTATCTGAGACTGACAGTTCCCCTTTGTCCCCTGACTACAAAAACTGATATGCTGGAGCAGACTAGATGTGACAAAATGCTCAGAGCTGGGGAAACACAGAGATAGCCCAGCACCCTTTCCTTTCATTGTCTCTGTGGCCACCATGTATAGAACCTGCCAGCTCATACACCAGGTTGTTAAAAATGGTTCATTTGTCTGAAATAAGGAACTCTGAAACTTCCAGAAAGAAAAATACACCTCAAAAATGACAGGTTTTTTCTCCCTGTAGTGACTTGAAAGTGTTGCAGCACTGGCCCTAAGAAGGAATCCTCTCTTGTGAAGAACTGAGTGGCCAGACTTCATCAGTGTTCATTTTTTAATCCTGTTTTGCTTCCTTACCATGCAACAGCAACCAGTGTAGCAAAAGTGCTGCCATCTCAACCAAGCCAACCCACTGCCCTCCTCCTGACACTGCCTCAGCTCACACACATTACAGACAGGGAGATGGACTCTCACCCTGGTAAGTGCCTGAATGACATAAATATCACCCCAACCCCACAGAATGATCTTTTCAGCTAGTCTGAGACTGGCCACTCCCAGGCAGTGGGCTCACAGAGGTGGCTCTTCCCCCAGCCCCACTGGGCACCCTGCAGGCAGCCCCAGGGCACTAGGGCATTTTTGCCTCCCCTCACTTTCTGAGGAGGGCAGACAAAATCCTCTTCACTCCTGTTCAACAGGAGATGGGGTATGAACAACCATTCATGAGGCAATTTGTCTCTGCCATTATTAAGGACTGCATATACTTATTAGATTTCATATAATACATACGAATATGTGCATGAATATGTGGTATTAAAAAGAAACAAAAGGTTTTAGTCTTGCTTGAGCATCTTTATGCAGTGTCTGAACACAACATTTTGAAATATAAAGGTACAAAGCTTTTCTTTTTTTTTCTTTTTCCTGGGGGAGAGCATGAGGCAATAATTATACTCCCCATCTTTTTATCTTTTTTTTTTTCCCCAGAAAGAATGTATTAAAAAAAAAAAAAGGAGAAAAAAAGTGCCATCATCGTTTCCTCCCACACACTTTTTCTGTTTTTACCTCTTCAGAATTTTGGTGGAAATAAAATAGGATCCAATTATAAAATTGAGAGAAAAAATTGATTTGTCAATTGAAAAAATGTTAACACTTGCAGAAAATTATATAGGCATTTTCTATTTCACGTTTTTTATGAAAAATCAGGACATTCTGAAAAAGTTGAAATGTTATTCTGAAGTATTTCAGTTTTTTCAGCTCACTATTTTTCAACAAACACGTTTTCAGTCAAAAATTGTCAATCTCCTTTTCTTCCCAGATCCTTTTGCGACTACGTCTCCTCTTCTCCTTACACCATCATCTGGCAGCTTCTGGGCCCACAGTAAAGATCATTTACCTGCTACCAATTTTCAGCTAATTGGGTCTTTTTCCTCATGCACCCTACAGCAAAGGCAAGAGAGGGAGCAAGACTCTTTTATTCCACCCAGCATCTCCCCTGGTCACCTTTCTGGACCCTGCTTTTGCAAAGGCATTTGTGGATAGGCAGAGGTGACCTGAGACAAGTGACAGATTGTTCTCTTCAGCAATTATGGAAACATTTCTTTTGGTGGGGATTTTTTTGTGTTTTTTTCCTGGCATTGTTTATTTTTTTTTTTTTCCAAAGCACAAATATGGATTTATATGGACGGGAATATGTTCCACAAATTAAATGATGTCTCATCGTGAGGGTAAGAGGGGGAGCGTGCACTAGATTAGTTAATAGGTCTCCCATCTGTACTGTCTATGATATGATGATAAGCATACCTAGAAACGCAGGAAACGATTCACAAAAGCAATCAGATAATGAGGAATATTATTCTCAGAAGGTCCTTCCTGTGTTTGAACAGGGGGAACAAATTAAAAGCTCAGGTTGTGTGGTAGCTTGGAAATAGTGCATATGGTGACTAAGACTCTTATCAGAGGCAGCACTGAAATAACATTTTCTGCTAAAGAGCTTGAAGAAATATGTTACAAAATTATTAATAATGCATTAAAATTTGCAAAAGCATGAAGGCAGCAATAGTTGAGCTGTGTACTCCCAGCGTTTGAGTGGAAAGGCAGAAGTGCTTATAATGCACAGACAAGGAGGTGGCTTCCAGTTAAAATTGCTCACAATATTAGAAATGGGGGTGATAACACAGTTTTGTTATTGCTTCTGGTAGTATTGTGCTAGAAAAATGCAACACAGCTCAAGAGAACAGAGAATACCCTTCATGAGAAATGGAGATCCAGCTCAGTCCTGGCTGCACTAGAGCAGCAGCAGCAGAGACCTTCTGCCCAGCAGTGGCCACCTTTGGAAATCTGCAGCGGGTAGGAGCAGTAACGCCCCTTACAGCAGCCTTTCAGACAGGGTCCTGTCTGAAAAAATATCCCATCAGCCAGGCTGCAGTGCTGGCTTTGTAAACTCCAGGGAGGAATGCAGTGATGTGATGCAGGCTGGCGATACGCACTGGGAATGCCCATAGAGGAGATGTTAAGCAGCTGCTCATAGTGTGCTCCACGGAGGACAGAGACTGGCCACACCAGGGTGCAAATCCAATCCCCAAAGCAGTGCTATTAAGGCTAAGGTTTGTTACTGACCTTTCTTCCTTTAGAAAGCACCACTG
Organism: Passer montanus; assembly: GCF_014805655.1. Classification (NCBI taxonomy): domain Eukaryota; kingdom Metazoa; phylum Chordata; class Aves; order Passeriformes; family Passeridae; genus Passer; species Passer montanus. Next base: position 7,361,446 of record NW_024367037.1, read on the forward strand.
CTGCTTGGCCAGACATTGAGGCTCCTCTTCAGACCAATATGCTCATAATTTTGTCCATTTCTGTCCAAGCCAGCACCTTCTTCCCCTGCCATAATTTCAGTGAATTATTTATGCTCAACATACATGTATTTCCCAGGCCTATGAAAGATAGCCTTACAGTTAGCCAGACAGAGCTCTATGTATCTAACACTTTATTATAACGTGTTAGATGCAGCATTACCATTATTATTATTAGTATTATTATTATTATTAGTCTTTTGGTCTCCTTTGACTTTGTGGAGACTGGGAAAACCAACACTTTTTTAAAAGCCTACACCTTTAAAAAGCTAATCTTCATGCTTTGTTAATATACATGTAAGTACCCCACTGGTGTCTTCATTGAGTGTCATTCCCTCTCATTCTTGGTTCACTCTGACATGACTTGAAAAGTATATGCTGTTTGCCAAAGATTTCTTTTTCAATGTTATTATTCCAACCATGAGATAATATTGAGCTGTGGAAAAAGGACAGGTGACCTGCCAGAAGACTGAATAACCAAAAAGTGCCTTTAAATTAGACAAAAGCCTTTTGCTTCAACTAAAAAAAAAAAAAAAAAAAAAAAAAAAAAAAAAAAAAAAAAAGAAACCCACATTGCTTCCCAGGTATGATCCAGATCTGTTATATACAACAAAGTTGTTCAGTATAAATCTTTATTTCATATTTCAGAAGGAATGCGATAGAAAACCCATTCTAACAATAAATGCTAGTCACCTGAGGTCTATAGCTTGTTTTGCAGCTCAGGAAAAAAAGCCTCTGTTCACCGTTGGCCAACCGAGTTACATTTTCTGCTATTATTAATGCATTGCAAGGGTTTTTTTCATATCAATTTGAAATTATACATCTGGGAAATCCCAGTACAACGGCAGTCAATGCTTTGTTTCTCTGTGTGGCCCTTTGCAATTACTAGAATGTGCAAATATAATTTAGCGCAGGTAAAATTCAATCAGTCACCCCAAGCACAAAGAAATCTCCATCTCCCAGAAAAAAACCCAGAGAGTGTTTCCCTGCAAATGGCACAAGGGAGCTGTAAGAGTTTCTAAAACAAATTTATTAGAATATTTAAATTCAAGTTGTAATGGGAAATTTAGCTCGATAGGTGAGGTGGTGGCAGGCTGAAACCCAAGTGAGGCAGGCAGGCAGCTTTCGGGGCTGCAGGCTCGCTCCTGCAGTTCTGCCTGCAGGAGGTGATTGCAGCACCAGGCAGGCAGGCTGCCCACCCAAAAAGCAAAGCCCAGGAGTGCAAAGGAGGGCTGGGGATACTGAGGGATGAAGGGGATGACGAGGAGCAAGGGAAGAGGTGCAGCTCTCTCGTGGTAGCACCAGGGAAGGAGGGAGATGTGGTTCTCAGCCAGGATCCATGCACAGCCATTGACCACGGAGGCACCACCTGGGCAGCTGTAGGTTCTTGGGGGCCATTTGCCAGGCTTGCAAAATGCAGGCCCAGGAAAGAACAGCTCCATATACTTTTTTTTAAATTCACAGTAATTAGGAGGTATAGCTTTAAAAAGAAAATTAGGGGGAAGAAGAGAATGCCACTTTTAAGGACCGCTGTATTTATGTTTCGCAAGCAACTCCAGTACCATAACGTTTTGTTTTTGTCAAGCAGCAAAGGCTGCCCTTCGCCTCCCGCGATGTTCAGTGGGAGCTGTGTCATTGCCTTCAAAGGAATCAGGATCAGGCCTCCAACGCGTTAATAAGCAACAAGAATTATGGAAAGAATTGCATTTAATGTGAAGTCAGGCTGCCTGCAGTGATCGCACCGCACAGCCTGTCACAGATTGCTTTGTGCTGGAAACCTACAGCATGGACTGATCCGTGGATGAGACAACTGCAAGACATTTCCGCTTGGCAGGAATATGGAGGGGGAAGATGAGAGACAAGTCAGCAGCATCTAAGTGCATATGTGGATGGCTGGAAAACTCCAGAAACATGCAGCTCCACTTCTGACATTCTGAGAGCACTGCAGACATGGTGTGGAAGAAACAGACTTTGCACTTCCCGAGCAATCATGACCTCCCTCCCAAGGAAAAGGACCTGTTCTGCTCTTGTACATCTAAAATGCCAAAGTTCTAAAAGCACACACCTCAGCATTGAGAAAGAACCCTTTCACAAGTACTTTGGAAAAGAAAGTATAACAGTTTTCTTTGTCACTTCCCTCTGAATAAAGCATTCCTGCCTATCTTCTAGAAGAAGGAATCAACAGAGAGGAACACATTACTCCAAAACACCTCCAAGCATACAAAAAAGGGATTGGGGGATTGTGCCTAAGGTGACTCCCATGCTGGCTCTTTGTCTGTGAGACTCATCTTACTGAAAAGGCTCAGGCAATGTTTTGCTTTCATGTCCTTGTAAGCCCAAAGGAAGCTGCGGCCACTGCAAGTGGACCTGCTGCAGCATACAGCAGAGCATTAGTGTAGCATTAAAGCTGCAAAGCATTCAGCCAGTGTGAGCACAAGGGGGGCTTTTGCTTGTTGTGAATAGGAAAGAATGAGAAGCTGATGAATTTCCCAGAAATAAACAGCAGAGCTGAGGGATAGCCCAATTTACTCATTCCCTAACCTGTGATTGTACCTGAACACGTCCTTCTACCCATAGCAGGAAGCAAGGTTATTTCTGTGATCCTGCATCACCATCACTGAGCTGTTTTCCATTCATCCATCTAGCAGGTCTCCTGCACACTGTGGCAACTGGTTTTCTTCACAGAATGAGCGGCTTTGAAAAACAATCTCTGTGGCCCCAAACTAATTGTGGACAATGTTTTCACAACCCTTCTGATCAAAAATGTGCCTACTTTCCGACCCACTCATATTTCTCCTGCTCTGGTCTTCACCTTTGGACTCGGTCTTTGCCTCCTTTTGCTCCTACAAAGGAGCAAAGCAAAGCCATTTCCTGGAAGTTCCTCCCTTCTTCCTTCTAAATCACTCAGTTACATCCTGTTTTTATATCTTGCCCTAAACCTTTCCTTTGGTCTATAACTTACAACTGACTGCGTAAAACAACATCAATATTGTAACAGCCACTTCGGAGCTGCAGTGGTGGAGCTCTCTAAATACGCACATTAAAATCTTACCAAATTTCAGGGGGGGTGAGGGTGGGAATTGCCATGAACATCCAGGTGCTGATGACTAAATTGTTTTCAAATTTATTTTTTTTTAATTTCCAACTGGCCTGGAAATAGCAAAATGTAAAAAAGGTGCCTACGGTTGTTTTGAAAAGCTCCCATGTTGCTACAGCCCCTGCTTACCTTATGAATTGCTTTAATTCGGGGTATGACATTGCTCCTGGCATATGCTGAGTGGTTGCACCCCCACCTCTACATTAAAAATCAGTGTTTCCTCTGGAAGTTAAAACATCCTGAGGAAGAGAAAGGAAAGCAAGAGGATTTATCAGACAGTGCCTGACACATCGTAAAGATGCAGCATTGTTATCAGGTATCATTCTAACACACTTGCTGCTCTACACCACTCAAAATTTTATGACCACAAAAACAACCCGCACATACATGCCAAAGTGTGACTAGCCGAAGACAGCTCTCAGCATGTTAGCTTCATTTCGCTCAAGAGACAAACAAGAGATCACAGATGAAGCTGCCTCCACCACACTGATGTGAGCAGTAATGTGGGGTTTTGTCAGGGAGTCAATGCGGCTACCAGACCAAGCGCTTTCTTTTCAAGGCTTGTAGTACCTGTAAAGCCTTCTGCTTAAAAGCCAATCAAATAAGACACCGAGTCACTTAGTTGCTTCCTAGAGACACATAACAAAAGCAGTCACTGTATGAATAGTTGATGCAAATATTTTGTTCACAGTTAATTCAGAATGAATAACACAGAATCATATGGTTACTTCCTTGCTCAGGTACAGCAAGATCTATAATGCATAAAATTGATGTTAAATGCATAAAATCTCCTGCTTGGAGCATCAAAACATAGTCATGGTCTTGAATGCTGATGTTACATCTGAAACATATTCCACATACCACATGGACTGCAGCTAACATTAAGAGCTTTCCATTGTAACAGCTACATTGCTGTAATTGGGCAGACACTGGCTGGGGATTTCTTCAGAGACCTATTTTTCAATTAAAGTTTAATTTTCAAGTAAAAGGGTTTATACAGAATGAGATCGTGTGCACACCTCGTTGTTGCACTATTCCAGAGCATGTGATTTTTGGGTTTATTATGGACAGAACAGTGCAAGGTGTGAAAGGAAAAGCAAAAGAAGTAAAGGCAGGCTGATGCTTTCCAAAGTCCTCTCCAGGTTCAGGATAAAACAGATATCCTGGTCAGCAACTGCAGATGTGTGGTCAGCTTATCTAGTGCACCACTAGTTGTCTTAGCAAGAAGAAACATATTCTGCATTATTTTCCTCCTGGGTGAAGACAAACAGGAAAAAAGACCGCCAGGGAAACAAGAAAGGTGTTAGTCAAGGAAACTGAAAATTGCTCTTCTAGGAGGTCAGGCTTGCTGCAGCGTGGGTTTAGACTCCCTAACTCTTCACTACCTGACCCCTCTGCTAGTACTATGCATCTGCCTGGGGCTACTGAAAGGAATAACCCCACAAGATAAGCAAACTCCAAGTGTCTGGTGAATCCCTGCTGTAATTCCTGCCATTCCTGCTCTTTCCATGCCTGCAGGCACCACTATGGGTCCCTTTGGTGGAGTTCAGGTAAATTCAGGAAGATAATTCTCCTTGCTGGGTCCAGACAGCCGCTCCCAAGCATTGCAGGGAAAATCCATTACTGCTTCCTGGTGTTAAACAGTTAAACCAGCTGGATTTGAAGATCTAGGAAATTATGAGGATGAGATAACTACATTTGTGAGAACATTTGTTTTGAATCCAAACCATTTCCCCAAGTGTATTAATATGAATTACCAGGAGATTGTCTGAAGATTTATATGTGTAGTATTCCAAGAGAAAAGAAAAAAGAGCTGGAGCAGGAATAGTCAGTTTTAAATTAAGATAAATTACTCCAAGTTTCATTTTAAAATATACTCATGTCCGTTGTTTACGATCCTAAAGTTCAAAATGCTGAACGTGTCTGCTGAGAGGATATATACCTCCTTTGCAAAACTCTGCTCTAGTTATTTGAAAGACAGCCTGATAACATCACAAGGAAAAAAAAAGAGGGGGGGGGGGGGAGAGAAAAGGAAAGAAACTAAGTGGTAGAGAAAGAGAGGGAGTGAGAATACATAGCATTATTGACAATTGCTAATCTTGTGGGGGTGGTTTCAAAAGTTTTAGGCATCAACTACAAATTAAATTTTGCCAAGATGAACCAGAGTATAGACCCTCTCCATTTACATAATCAAATAAAAGGTAAGATTCAGCAGCATGAATACTCGACCTGCCAGTAAACTGTTTGTTTCTTAGAAATAGAGAGAGAAAAAAATTTCTCTAGCAACTTAGCTCTTTCTCATACAGTTCATATTATACATGGCAGAGACAGAAGATATAAAATTTGCTACAATATATTAGTTTGATAACATTGTAGAGGGTTTCTCATCAAAATACAGAGATGGGGAATTATAGTTCCAAGGCCTAATTTAATAACAAAGTATGCTGTTGTTAAAACCATTTTTTGCCTGCTCTCTATAAGAAATGTGTGCATTGTATGAAGAATATGGGAAGAAAAATGGAAGAATTATGCAGACAAATACTGGTATGTGGCCAGAGCTTAGGAAAACATGTATCTGCCTCTCAGTGTCCTTATTGCCCATAAAAGAACATTTCACACGGTCAACAGCTCAAATTTATGTGGACCCTTAGGGGTAAATTTTCAGTAGAGTGAATAGAGCTCACATACGCAATCGTGTTATTGTTAATGGGAGTTCTGTGGCTACTTCTTCCACTCTGTGCTAAACATGGTGCCCCTCGCTGTAGAAAGCTAACTATGTACAGACCACTCCAGCTTCCATTCTTGTTCTTGTCCTCCATCAGCAGTCTCAGAAGAGCAATGCAGAGTGACCCAGAAAACCACTTGTGGCTTCTCCATGCACCCTGTTTCTGGCAGCCACTGAGAGGGCATGTCCCTTCCCCCACCATAAGGACTGCACAAGAGCTGTCATGCTCTTGCCCTTTCCCCATTGCAGGTGAGTCTTCCCCTGGCCTCTCTCCCTGCCCAGAAGTGTGCCACTATCTCTGCTGTGATTTGAGTGCTGGAGACCTTCCAGTGGGTTTGGAACATCTTTGTGCACCCCTTTTCCCTTGGATGTAACCAATAAAAGGGAAGGTCTTGACTCCACTGATTTTGCTGCTTGTTTCTTGAAGACTGTTTGCTGCTCTTACCCCCTTGGTGTCCCTCTTGTGATGCTGGCTGTACTGCATCCAAATAACCATTTGGATGGTTATTTGGTTATAACCATTGGTTATATTATTTGGTTACAACAAAATAACTCCAGCATGATGAACTGAGACCAGCGCCAGAGCATTAAGAATTGAAACATGAGTTTGAAAATAGGTAAGCAACAAATGCCTGGCAGTAACTGTGTGACTGATTTTCCTCACTACCACTAAGCTTTAGGTGACATCTTAAAACTTTTATCAGCAAATCTAAGGGCTAGAAACTTTACTTACACATGTGTGCTCCCTAATCACCTGGCTGCAGGCACTAGGACATGAATAACAAAGCCAGGCATTGCAAATTTTGTAGTGAAATTGTGACTGTCAACAAAACCAGAAGTTGCTGTGTACTAACAAGCCACTTTGCTCTGACAACTTGAACATTCACAAGAACTTTGTGGCTCTGTTCACACACCACCTATATTCCTACAGCCCCGTGCTTGGTTACAGGTCTGGATGTTCAGCTGCCCACTCTGGCCAGCACACCCACCCAAGCCAGCAGGAGCCTGTTGTTCTGTCACACCTGCCCTGATGTGGAATTGAGAGGGCTCCAGCGCTGGGGCTGCTGATGGGTGTGGTTGAAGCCCACTGGTGGCAGGCAGATGGTTACTGTGTTTGCAATGGTGAGGTCGGGTGCTGTGTTCTGGTTTTGGAGGTCTGTATGGAGCAGTGATTTCTTTATACTTGGTCACAATACCACACAGCATTTAAAAACAAAAAAAAAATACTGTCAACATCCAGCCAATCTTATAATCTTACAATCTTTTTGTTTATCTGACAAGAAGCGCAAAAAGTCAGCAATGCTGAAGGTACTCCTCCCTCTCAATGCTGGTTGAACATAATTTGTGAACAAACTGCACCCATGGAGAAGAAACGTGTGCTACACGCAGATGTGAGTACACAGACACTTTTCCCTGTGAAGTAATGAGAATCCACATAACATCAAGGAAGTCACACTTTGAGACAAACACATGGGCAAGGACATAGCGATATTCCTGGTAATTCTTGTAGGGTCATCCTTATAACCTGCACCACAGAGAGCTCCTGCTCAAAGGAGGAAGAGCTTTATGATCAAGACTCCTGTCTATTTTTTTGCAGCACTGGCTAGAGATAAGGTACCAATTTTATTTGCCACCATTTAATTCCTTTCTTTTTAATTAGATGTGTTATGTACTCAAAATCTTATTTGGGATTGGTCTCACAGCCCATCATATTTCTTAAACTATGATAGGACAATTGACCATTAATTCAAAGCAGTGCTAATAATGGTCGCTGCAGCTACTAGGAGAAACAAATGGGAAGGCTGTTGAAAGACCTCTCCACTTTTAACCCCCTTGATACATATTTAGATTGAAGTCAGACAAACAAAACCTCAATATCTCAATTATACTTCATTTAATTATATTATTCCCTTTTGGCCTATATTATTGGTCAGTCCCTGGCATATGAGGAAAAAAATGAGAGACTGGGAGTTAATGGAGGTGTAAATTATCTAGGAACACATATATCCCTTCCATGCCATGCCTTTCCACAAACCTTCCCAATGGCAGCAAGAGGAAGGAGGCTGCCCAAAGTCACTCCCTGAGCAAGGCCAGGGCACTGAGGAGCCTGTGAGCTGCAAAGCTGACCTTGGTGACAAAGTGTACCCACATCTTGGAGAGAGCAGCTGTGGCAGACAATAACAGAGCTCATGGGGGCGAGGGGGAGATGCCTGTCTCACGACACAAGCCCTGAATATTCTGTGATTTTTGTTCTTGGAACTAATCTCGCCCACCTTCTCCCCTCCCTCCCTCCTTCATTTTCTTCTTCGACATGCAGCCCTGATCTGGTATACTGCCTGAGTGGGAATTGCCTGCAGGTCCTGATGTAATAGCTGTGCCATATGGTCCCTTCACACAGTGGGAAGGTGGAAAAATCCAGAAGGAAAAAAACCAACAGCATCTCTGGAAAACTTTATGTAGCAGCTCAGCAGAACTACAGCTGTGGCCACAAACAGAGGAAACAACTGGAATATTACGCATGATGCATAGGGCACAGCACACGGCCTCCCCAGAAGGCAGCTGAGCTTTATGTCCCATTTAGCTGAGGAGCCTCCCCGCGTGCCGTAAAGCTCCATTACAGCACACAAGCAGGTGTGGCAACCCCGGTGTTTTCCGTGGTAGATCACTCAGCTCCTCTTGCCTTCAAAGTACCCTCTGCTGGCTGCCTTTCTCCAGGTGTCTGCAGAGGAACCTAATGAGACTGATTGGGACATGCTGATCAGCTTTCATTATGAGCTGTTCTCTAGCAGTCCGATTAATCAAAATAATGGTATGTGCTGTGTATGTGTTTTATGGCTGTACCCAATTTTGCTTTCAAAACTAAAATAAGACACCTGTTTTCCCCACCCTCTCTTGCTGAGTAGTCCCTTTAAGAGCATAACCTTGTTATCAAATATATGATATACCATCAGAGCTGGGGAGCTTCATATGCACATAAATATCACTCTTCCAGTTTGTGCTTTTTATACTAGCAGAAGAATCTAATGGAAATAAATTCAGTCCATGGGTCAATTACAGGCTTATTTTCATATTTATGGACTTAATACTTCCACACACAAAAAGATTCTAATGATAGCCTAAGGCACAGAGTAATCAAAACAACAGCTATTGAAAGGGAAAAGAACCAAAGAAAAGTACCACTTTGAAATTCTAGCCCTATCTCCTGATATTGCTATATACACTATGCAAAAAAAAAAAGCTTTTTCGCAAATGAGTATGATTTTTTACCTACTTACCATCAGGGTAATGTTAAAAAGAAACTAAAGGCAGGAGTTGTTACTGGAACAAAAGCCACACTTTTTCCACCTCCAAATTCAAGAAATTAATGCTTCGACGTGAATAATCAAATTTCCTTCTTCCCTCTTGTTACTCCTTGTCTTTGTGTCAGTTAGCAAAGGAGGCAGGATATCATGCTTCCTTCACAGATGGGGCATGTCCACATGCTCTGCAGTGACTGGAGGGTCCTGGAGGCATTGGGCCCCACTACAAGAGACGTCAGGCGTCCATTCCTCATGGACTGGCTGCAGGTCTTCGGAGGCTTCAGTGCTGCCTTGGGGAAGGGAGAGAAGGAAAAACCAGTTTAGTTTACTCTGTAGAGCTGTTGGGATAGGTAGCAGAGATAAATGGAATTTAGAGGGGCTAACAGAGCTCCTGCCCTGCACTGCCCTGCCCTGCACTGCCCTGCCCTGTGAAGGGGCTCCTTTTTCCCTGATGCTGGCCATGGAGGGCAGGAAGCATTCCCTCCCCTGCTGTTATTGCTTGAAGCAGCCCACTCCAAGATAATTTAGAAATTTCCTCTTGGTATCTGCTGGGCATGTAAGTATTTGTTATCCCAGCTTTTTTTCATGTATATTTTATGTCCCAGCAAGGATGTGTGGGGAAGGGAACATGTTTAAGCTTTCAATGCCAACTGAAGCAAGATAGACTGCACAAGCTATCACTGAGCGCTTCATGCATTGCTACTTCATTGTGTTGTTTCTTGAGTTAGCTATTTATTAAGAGTCACTGGATTGGAGCATCTTGCATGTGATTATCTATAAATGATATGTAGTTACTTGTAACATTTTGTGAAGTCACAGCAATCTCTATTGACAGTGCATCTATTAATTCAGTGCAATATTTTCCAGCCATCAAGAGGATTTTTATGGATCTGAATTCAACGCAAAGGGCCCTAAACCTCAAGCTTTAGTTCTCTAGAAATCTGACATGAGAAATAGCAACAGAAAATGAAATATTTTCCTCATTTGCTGATTATTTCCATGGCCCCTAAATGCCTATGAATAAACTGTGCCACATCACCTGACACAAGAAAAATAGCCATACAGGAAGCTTAATATTTGCTGTAACCTCAGTTTCCTGGAGCTGGAGCGCTCCCTTAAATAATTTACAGCTCCAAATGTGAGATAAGACTATCTCCAGTTCTGGCTTTGTTGTGTGTCCTGGGTTGTTCTGAGCCACTTTCTGCGAGGGACATCCATCATTGCAGAGCCAGCTTTACCTTCATCCCACGTAGACATCTGAGAGACAGCGACCGGAAAGAATGCCAGAACTGGAGATAGTCTGATGTCATTTTAATGATTGTAAATTATTGAAAGAAGAATACCACAGACAGAGTCCCAGTCATTTGGAAGTGTTTGCTTAAACGTCTAAGAGGTCGTGACTGACAGTCTCTACTACACAGACGCAATGCAAATAATGTTAATGACTTTCATTTGGGAAGGAAGAAGTACATAGGGCAAAGTTTCCAACTCTATGCTTCAGGATTGTCAATGGAAAAAGGAACAGCTCCACTCAGGAATGACTCCATCAGTTCTTCTTACATTCCAGTAGCATTCATAAGATAAATGGTATTAAAAGCAAAACCCACCCAGCTTTATTTAAATACAGTTTATCAAGGAGCCAAACTTTTACCCACTCCACTCAACATACTAACTTCAGCTGACATCACTAGCATCTAGCATCAGATTTTCTGGGGTTCAGCAGGCAGAGAAGTTCCAGAAGCTGCCAAAACAGTTTTGTTATGACTAGAAAAAAAGCAAGAAGGGAAGAATTATGAGGACTATAAGAACTGTTGTGATAGGTTTGGATATGAAATTGCCCTGGCAGCTGTGACCCTAGACTGAGTTTGGTGGTGGACAGTGGGGAGCTTCCTAAGCCAGAGGATAAGAAGGTAGAGGATCTCCACAAAGAACAGCAAGCTGACCTCTTGCCTCAGGAAGTGAAATGGCTTGGACTGTGATCTTTTCATCTTTTCAACTGCCTTCTCCAAAAGGAAATTTTAAAGACAGTGCAGTAGCTGAAAAGACACTTGCAATGTCAAGAAGTGCTTTCTACGCAGTATTACAAACTCTCACCACGGATTACAGCATGTGTCTTCTCTGCCACACAGGCATTATCTCATCTCTTTAAAAGACGGGTAGATTCAGTCACAGAGAGGTCATATCCAAAGTCACATACAGAGCTGGGAATTAGGACCCATCAAGTTGCACCATGGCAATGTAAGACATGGTATCTGTTGACTCCACAGTGGGAAGCCCAGCATAATAAAAAAAAAAAACAAACCTACTGTCATTTGAGGCATTTTCCACTTCCACACATCTGCTTAGGGCACTACATATAGGCTCCAGGTCCCCAAACCTTGGGAAACAGCAGGCTTCCTGCACGGCTGCTTTGGTTGTGTTCCTCATTTCAGGCCATTGTTCCAGACTGTATCTTTTGTTTGGGCCTTGGCAGGCAGAAAGACAGAGAATGCTAATGAATGTCTTCGCTGCAAGCACAATATGAGAGGCATCTCATTTTCATTTTCTTTCCTGTAAGTCTTGAGTTTTAAACTCAATCTATGCAATCAAAATGGAATTCCCCATAAAATGATGGTCTCTCCCCCTTGCGCAGGTAGTTGAAAGACACTGGATAAGGCACTTCTCAGGCAAACCCACCCAGGCTTAAATGTTAGAGACACGCAATTTATTGTTGCAGAATGGAAAATCTTGGATATTTATTGGTAAAAATAGGAAATTCCTCTTCTAAAATTTAGACCTCAAGTGCTGTCCATACTTAAGAGATTTGATGCAGGTGATTGTGTTGCTCCAAAATTGGTAGGTGAAGCTGGCATCATCATAAAAACACCTCTGGTTTCTGTTTGTTCCACCTAAATTTTTACATCAAGAATCAGGGGTGATTTCCCAACTTCTGGAAAGATTCCTGGCCGTGTTTTTCAGCAGCATCCTCAGAACCCTGCTTATCCCTAATCTGCAAAGGTAGAGAGTCTCTTGTATGTGTATGCATATATTTCACCTGGCATTGCACAGAAGTAAGCTCATCCTGTATTGATCATGCTTCTCTAGTGTAAGCAGTACTCCTACTTTTCAGGAAATGCTACCGGGAGTTTGATGCCTCATTAAATCATCTCCCCCAAATTTCTGGCCCTCTGCTGGCTGAGATTTTCTGCAAGTGTGCAAAGAATGGTTTTGACTTTCAGCAGGCAGTGTTGAGCATCCGCAGCCACCACCGCCTCCCAGGGAGCTCCTGCCTGTTTGACAGTTTTGAAAATCATTAAGTCATTAAGCTACTATTTAAATAAGGAACAAGAACCTAATTTTAGGTACCTGTGTCTAAAATCTGTATTCGCTCATTGCCATCACTTCAAAACTCCTCATACTAGGGACAGAACAGAACTTCTTCAGTTCTGACTTCATACATCAGCTCCTATAGTCCTGACCATCTCCTTTTGGTTCCTTTCCTTCAGGGAGTTGTCTGTGCCCACTTCTTTCCTGAGTTTTAAAAATTAAATAAACATCTTGGCGATTTGCATTTATGTGTAGATAGTCTGTATGTATGTATGTCTGCACACATATGCATATGTGCATGCCTAGATGAAAATACTTAAAGTGCTTTACTGTATCTTAATACATATTGTATATCATCAGTGGAAGTTTTCACTGTGTTCACAGAAAGGTGTGTGTGTGTGTCTCTGTGTGTGTGTGTGTGTGTGTGTATGAGAGAAAAAGAAAGAGCAAGAGAGACAGACGGAGAGAGGGAGAGAGAGTGCACCAGGAATTATCTATGCATAAAGAAATTAAAAGAGAATATTTTTCCAGAGCAATTGAAGCCCATCTCCTGAACAATGACGACAGCTCCTCATTTTCGACAACAATAGAGGGCACGTAGGAGTCAGCTCATTAGAATATCTGTGGCTCTTTTCTGTTCTCTCTGCATTAAGCCCCCATAATGTCAGTTGTCACTTATTAATGACAATTAACTAGTAATCAGCAGTGAGACTCTTCGAGGTGGTCCTTGCCTGACAGGTGAAGAAAGAGAACATTGCGTAGTGCCATGCAGTGACATGGAACCTTCAAAGGGAGCACGGCATTTCCATAAATTATTTCAGAAAGAAATTTTCTTTTAGACATTCTCTTTAAAGCATTAGGATCTTTAACCCTAGAAGGACTATACAGTTGCAGCTGTCCTCCCTCCCCCCCCGCTTATCGCTAGTATTGGATAAAATTGGAAGGCAGCCTGATCTGTCATGTAACCCAATTCCCATCTGGGGCTGGAATAGCTATCAACCCACTCTGCTGAAACTATAAATACCTTCCCTTGGTACTCAACCTTAAGTGCTCACTTAAAATGATGCCCAGATATCAACAGTGAAGTTGCCAACTGTGAGCAGCTAGGTGGATGGCCAGTAGAGACTGCAGCACATCTATTATAAAGTCTTTAAAAATTAAATGACTCACAAGCACTCGATTTATGCACATGCACAGCCTATGAAATTGCACCATCTTCTTCCCTGTTTCTGATGGTTTTTACACTCCCTTCTTATGCCTTGTCTTAAATGAGGTGGCAACTATTGCTAGCATGTGTTTTTACAGAAACCAGCATACTGAGGCCCTTGGACTCTGATTGCTATTACAATACAAATTTGATGTCGTTATTGCTCTTAGAAACACAGAAGTGGGAAAAAACCCAACCAGTAGCAATAAAACAACCATTAAGTTTTCCCCGCACAAAGCTTTCCTCTCTGTTCCTCTCCCCATCCTATGCAACAGCAAAAGCCCTCATCATCATACTTCACTCAAACTCTTTGCTCAGGCTTCCATCCTTATCTCGCCTCCTTCTCCCTGACCCTCTAGCTTTTGAACAGACAATGTTGTGAAGCCTTTACATTAAATATTTCAGCTGTCCACTAAAAAACCCTGAGACAAATTCAGCCCCATTCCATGTTTTTTTGCAGGAGGTCAGAGAGGTTCCCAAGCATCACTCAGGTATGCTTATATCTCCCAGCACAGAGCCCCTTTGAGCTTTACTTTGCTAGGTCTGCTTTTGTCTCCTAAAAGGCAAGCAGGCCTTCCAGCCTTTCCCTTTTCACCCCTCTCAGTCCTAGCTTTGAAAATCTCTGTCATCTGCTCTTGCTAATAGCAATTATTCTTCTATAATTTCTTTACCCCACCTTGTCCTTCTTTTCACAGTGGATATGCAAGCTCCAATTCTTTTTGTGTGCTGCTTTTACCCATCTGATGGCTGCTCATCATTAGACTCCATTCCTAGTAATTCCTAAGTCCTACTTCTTCTTTGCACTTTTCCAGACTTGCAGTTGTCAAAGCACACTTAAAAATGTGAAATGTGACACTCACCAACCCCTAAAACTTGGGTGGAGGATATCCCTGTGCAATGTTAAGTCTAGACTTGCTGCCTTTTTTAGAGCAAAGCTATCTAGTTTTTTTTTACATTATCCCACCAAAGAAAAGTGGTGACAAGAAATAACAGACAGTTAATGCTAAATGCTACAAACTTTAGCAAGGTAGCACTTTAGAGACATCCAACAACACAACTCTCCCTTGAACATAAAGACACACAGTGCTATACAGTCCCTTCCTGGACCACACTTCATCCTCAAGCTACACACTCAGTGTGATTATTAATACAGCATGCCCACTGCAAACATGCTGGGTGCATTTGACCTTGGACTATGAAGTAATATATCAGTTATGGACAGTGTCTGAGCCTCCAAGTGTTTTTTAGAGATGGTATTTTCACATTAATAAATTTAAATCTTGTTTACTGGCAGAATTTTCCAGTTAAACCATTACAGTTACACTGGTAGCATTACACAGTTTCTCTGCCACAGAAACCCTGGGCAAATTTTCTTATTAGAGAATAAAAGTGGCTTTTACCAGTTTGGCTTAAATTGCTTCCAAAGTACTTTGGTCTAAATTGAGAAAAAAAAAATTCCAGAATGAAAATGCCCAGGGAGTGACTTATACCAGTCACTTACCAATGAGAAAAGCCATTAATGAATCTCACATTCTCCTTACAATGGGTCTAGCTTCACCTGGAACATGAGATGAACAGAAGTGACCTACTACACAACTTTTTCACCTTTGTAAGTACTACGAAATTAGATGTCAAAGACCCTGAAGCCAAACAGCAGCAATTTCAGGAGCCACTTGTATTACTATAAATAGTGGGTTAAGCTAGAGTGAAGAGACATACGAACGAAGCGACATTTCTGAAAACATAAAACTTTATCAAGACCAAAATCCCCTGCCATTCTCTTGCTGTCCCTCCCAGTCCACCCTCCAACTCCTTGCAGAGCAATAGTGGCTGGCAGAGCCACTCTGCCAGTTTTCCTTGTTACGCTGGAGGCTGGGTGGATAGTGCAGAGAAGATGATGTTCTTGACACTGAACCTGTAGCAGTGCTTCCATGACAACAAATAAGATGTTACATGTTGGAACCGTGCAGTGACAAACGAAGCCTAATCAGGACTTGAGGAAGGCAGTTAGTTTTGATGGAACACTACTCCTCAGAAAATGCTCAGGTTAAACCACAACTTCTTTGCATGTCCCAATACACTGCAATTCCTGGGGCAAAGAGGAAAAAATGGAAGAAATTTTTTTTTTTTTTCAGAGACCATCTTCAGGAGTTTACAATGGTATCCACTAGCTGCAGAATGGGGCAAATGGTATTAGATCCAAGCTGTCTGTCTGTATCTGGGGACAATGTCCATTGCCAAGATAAAGCAATCTATCCTGTCACTCAAAATATAAAACCTAGTAATTTTAAGTAATTCACCAGGACTGATATTTGGTCTCATCACTGCTCAGTCTTGAGTATCCAGACCTCACTGAAAGGAAAGTCAAGGCCTGAATGGATTCTCACCATGGTGATACACAGTATGATTTAATGAAACTGAAGTGTCAGTTGGCAGGTTAATACATTTTGCCAAACTGATTTAGCACCTACCAGTCCACTAGTGAACTTTTTTGAGAGACTACTTGCTCTCAGCTGTTGAATCTTCCATCCCAGATCACACTGCATGGAACTCAACCACTTGTTGTGATGATAAGTGTTCTGGGGAGTAAGAGCATGTGCCTGAGAGCATGCCCTAGTGGCTACTCCCATAGCTGCTGGTCATGAGCTTCGGGCATTATTTCTGACTACGTGCATGTAGCATGCTGCTTTCTGGATTTCACCGTGATGGGTGCCATTTTTGGGTAGGAGTTTAGTGGTTAGTAATGAGCTCTAATAAAAACTTCAGTTTGTACGCACTCTTAAAGAGGTGGCTTTGAACAAGTTGTCATGCATACCAAGAGAGGTGACTTCCACCTGCATGACCCTGAAGGTTGGTCTGTATTTGCCTAATGTGTCCCACCAGCCTCTAGAATTTCATAATGTACGCTGTTCTGAGCAAACGAATCAGCTCTGGACTCATAGAAGAGCAGATGGGTTGCAGGCAACCAGACTCCAACCTTCCTTCCTCGAGTGACCATGTGGCATTTAACCACAGGTGTCTTACATCTGACAAGCCTGGTCAGGAACCTGTCAGGCTTTAACCAGCACTTCAGACAGTGCTGACAGAACCACTCTGGACTGAACACAGTACGCTCTCACTATATTAAATTGGTTCAGATTTATGCTGTAGTGATGGTCAACACATCGTGCCCTGAAAAATTTCATCTGAGAAATGCTTCTTTAAAAATAACCAATAACTTTAACAATTCATTTTCCCTGAATGTCTTACACTAAGAAGTTTATCCAGAGGTAAAAACCATTCCAATCCTTATAACCTGGGCATAACTAATTAAATTTAAACTTTTTATTTTTCACAGGGAAGGGAAAAAACCCAGGTAACAACTACAGCAGTTAGGATAAATCTTACTAGATGCATTTTGACTATGCTGACCTTAATTCAGCAGGTCACTGGACAGCACTGCAGAGTTGTTTAAAAATAAGGGATCTTCACAACAGAGTAACTTGAGCTTCTCATTCCTAGTGGGAAGGTCTACAGCTTTTATAACCATTGCACATTCTGATATTGGTTGTCTGAAAATAACTAGGTCCACTAGTTATTTTCACTATTAGTGTTCTAATGTTCACAGTCCTGACCTCCTGGTGCTAAACTGTTCTAAAATCAGTTTTGCTATATCACTGGTCAAAAAACAGAGTTAATGAAGATGTGGGATAAAGAAGCACATTTTATAAATTATACTAACCTCAGGTAATCTGCGTCATCTTAGATTTGTAAAATGTTCTCCTTTTTAACAATACATCCAATTTTGGATATTGATATTTTCACTTAGCTATGATATCACCTTCTACTTATAATAGCATATTTCATCCCAAAATGTGGTCTCTCCATCTACCTGTAGGATGAAGCTGAGTACACATAGTGATGAAGAGAAACTAGACAAAGCAACATGAAACATTACAAGAAGAAACTCAATCAGAAGAATGGGGAAAACAAAAATTTGGAGGAATTATATTATAGAGATTAGTATCTGGCCAGTAAATTTGGGTTAGCATTCTGTTCTCATCCATGGACCAAAAAGGACCCTGCTTTTAAATTTCAGTGAACAGATGGTGAAATCCCACTTCCCGCTACTTTCATGCTGGGAGAGTAACTCAATACTGCATCAGCCAGGAGACCAACACCTACAGAGCTGCAAGAACACTCCGCATGGAAACTGGCTTCTCCTTGGAGGTCTCCTAACCAGGACCCCTGCCATATTATTTAAAGAATATCGCACACTCAAATCTGAAATGGCTTTGGAAAATGCAAGCGAAGGCTGATGCACTGCACCTTGATTAGTCTAACACAAGATAATATGTATATTTTATGCCTTTATGCTTAATTGCAATTGCATTTTAGTGGCTTCCATGAAAAGGATGGATTATATTTGGCATCATTATTACAAGTGTAACCATCCAGAGAAAGCTGCAACAAAGTTATGTTGCAGAAGACATTAGTGAATAATCCACAAAATACTATTTAAAAAAAAGGATATTTCATTCAAGACTAATGATGTCAGTACACAGATCTCCCAAATTTCCAGTGGTTTGCATCAGCTTTGAAACAGCAACACAGAAAAATGCACCAAAGCAGAAATCAAACCTGCAAAAACAAGCAAACCAAGATCTTCTGCTCTGAGAACAGATACAAGCAAAGGTGTGAACACCAGCAATGCAATGCTGAAAAAAAAAAAAAGAGCTTTATACATTTCTGAAAAGAATCAAACACACTAGATTTTGCATACATCACAAAACAGGTATACAGGTTTCCAGAAGCTATGATGGGGTTTAAAGATCTTACATTTTTTTTCTTCAAGATCAGTCCTGAAAGGCTATGTGGTCTCTTCCACCCAGTAGCTTTAGAAGCTACTCATAGGATAGCACAAACTTACTTTTATTGCAATCTTACCAAAATAAAGAAGAAATAAACACGGAAAAAATTCTAGGAAAAAGAATAACACCATTTTGAACTCTGCAATTTCTTTTTTAAAAAGGATTTTTTCCTTAAATACAATATTCAAACAAAAGTGGCAAAAATCCAAATAACAAAGATTGTACTGTCACTGTACTTCATTTTCTTAAGCACGTGAACCATCAGAGCCCTCCAATTTTCATCTACTCCATATTTCAGTCATAGAAAGTGTTACATCAGCATAGTCACCAGGTAAAGCTGCTGGATTATTCTAAATGGACTTTCTTCAGACGGTGGCACAGATGATGAGTGATTGTCCAATTCTGAAGCTATCAGAACTGAACGGATTTAGCAATGTCATAAACACCTCTCGAGGGAGTCACCTGGTGTTGAGAACTCACTTTACATGCCGTGTTTCAAAATCAGTTTTAATGGATTTACATTAGATTCAAACCCACTTTAGAGCTATTATTTCTCCCTTTCAACCTTTTCACACGCTACTGCAATGTACTACAGCATATTTTATAATCACATGTTTGCAGGCCTGTGGGAAAGTAAACAAAACTTCAAAGGGTTATTATTTAAGGACTCTGTATTATGGCCATAGGCCTGACTGTTTTTCTTCCTCACCACCCCTTGGGCCCAAAGCACATAATCATCCAGTAACTGAACTGAAATGTCTAAATGGCTAGATCCCCTGAAGGACATAGGTAGTTAGCAGTGGAGAAAGTAAGGGACATTTTAAAAAACCCTCATGGCACTTTGCTGCACTACTTAGAAACACCGTATAAATGTAACTGACCTGGACCTGATAGGCTTTTACAGGGAACAGAACAGTGCATGGACATTTCTGGAGTTGTAGCTAAAGTAAAGATTAAATGTTGAACCATGCTGTATTTGGAAGCAAAGATCTTACATTTAAATTACTTTCAGAAGAACCCAGAAGAAACAGAAATATACATGTGTACACAGAAGTATATATAACACGATAGTGTCACTAATACCACGTGAAAGCAAACCCCTCTAGGTCCTCATATTTAATAGCCCATCCAAAAAGTGTAATGGATAGCAGATCCCAGGCTTTCATACACTGTAACTGTCAAAGCACTCAGGAGATAGAGAAGTGAAGGCTCTGACAGCTCTCTTTTACATTCTAAATGACATCTGCATTCAACAGAACAGAAATAAAGATTAAGGGAAACACCTGATATGATAGCGCTCAGCTTACCTCAAAATGCAATATTTAAAAAGTACAGAGAAACACAGGTCTGCCTCCTTGTACTGTAAGTAAAAACTGGTGTCAAAGCCTCTGAGGTCTTCACCGCTGCCAGAGAGGCAGCACCGCAGCATCCAACAGACTGCAGGGGCAGGAGCCACAGCCTCTGACTATGGAACTGCTGAGATCAAAAGGTGCTTCACCAGAGAAGGGAGGGAGGAGACGGCCTTTGAACACACACAGAAAATGGCTACAGGTACACACAGCATAAGGAAATTAACTTGGCCAAAACCTTTGCAGCCTCTCTTGTACCCCAGCGAGGAGCAGAACGCCCCTCGCTGCTCTGGCTATGCACCTTTTGCAGTGAGTGCCTGCTGCACATCTCTTCCAAGAGGTTACCAGCATTACGGCTTTGAGCGAGACACGTCAGCACACAGCTCACAAGAGATGATTGCAAATAGATTTTCGCTGGTTGATTATATAAACGATGCCTCTTATAGCTGGAGTAACACCTCAAAGGCAATATAATGACGACATGACAATGTATGTAAATCAAGAACTGCATGTGGGTTTATTTTACACTTGAGAAAACAGTGGATTTAATTGTGTGAACCAAAATGTACTGTACAATATTAATGATAAAACATCAAAATGTATAATTCATAGTGCATTGCTTGCTTTATTTTTATTTATTTATTTTTTTTGTCAGATAGTTCCTTTAAGTACATGCATCTGGAAAGATGCAGGTGCCAGTAAAATTCCTCTATTTATATCAAGCTGCAGGAACTAAATTTTATTCAAAAAGTGTGGTTTTACATTATATACACAGAAATTGAATATAAAATGACAATATAAAAAGTTAAAAGAGAAAGCATACAGCCAGAAGGTACAAAGAAAGTTGAACAGTTTAAAATGGTACGATATGTAACATGTATTTTTTTAAGCTGATGCTGGCAATTTACAAGGAACAGAATCCAACATTTGCCCCATTTTTTTTTTGTTTTCATTTACCAATGCAGCACACTATAGAAAGGTCAGCTTGTACCAAAGCTTAACATTTGTAAATAACTATAAACTGCAGTATTTTACAGAAAAAAAAATAAAGGAAAGAAAAGAGCATTTTTACATTTGTTTTAAATAACAGCTTGCATACTTTTTTTTTCCTTTTGCCAAAAAGTGGCAATTCTCAGCATCCAGAGGGTTTGGGCATAGTGGCAAATTGGTTTGCTTGTTTTTTTAATTATTATTTAACTTATACAGTTGTGGCTTCCTAACCCCTTGAGTACTACACAGCTCTCCTTCTTCCAAGGACTGCATGCACAATATCTTCACAAACCAGTTCTGCATTAAAAAAAAAAAAAAGGAAGCTCATTCATTAAAAAAAAAAAGTCCTGCTTCCGACACAGCTTTTATTTGAATGAAATGCCTTTAAGCCTTTTGTTTTATTTTGTTTTTCCTTATTTACTTATTTAGTCACTGGGAAAGGCACAGAAATGCTATTACAGTTCTTAGAGGGTTAAAACTTGACACTACCAGGTTCTGTGACCTTTATTGTCATGGCAACTTTGTAATTTTAGGATGTCTCTTTATCATTGTTCTTTGTGTCTTTCTTTACGGCTAAATTAATGTCTCTCAATAGTGTCTCCCACTATATTCTACAAAAGATAGCTTAACATCAAGGACAGATGTTGAAAATAAAGGTCAGACTTTGACTCACAAAAAATAAAAACAGAAACAAAAAAATAACCATGCACAGATCAGACAAAGAGCATATAAATATAACTACAAAATAAGTGTAAGAAAAACCAAGGTCCAGATAGGCAGTTCAGCAACAAAAGTAAGACTGATTTCAGAGGCTCAGGTCAGGCCTAGTGCAGTACTATGAAGAAGTTTAGTGCAATGTTCCTGTGGTCACTTGCATACCTGGCTGCTTACCTGGACGCTATTGTTTTTCTAACTCAGTTACATAGATCAGATGGTCCTCTGGGGACTTGCCATGTGTTTTACTAAGGTGCAGTTTGACTGCATGCTTGCTTGCAAAAGTTCGGTTACAAAGCTTACATTGGAATGTGGAGCCTAAGTCCTCCTCAGCAATTCCAAGTGAGCCCAAAGTCTTGTTTGCGAGGACTTTTGAAACATTCTGCTGTTCTTGAATCTGATTAAGTGGCAACTTTGACAGATCCTTCAAACTAAACCCTAGGTGTGTCTCTAAGTGACTTATGTATGTAGAAGCAGTCCTGAACTGAGAGGCACAATCATTGCAAAAGAAAACAGGATGTCCTGTGTCCAAGTTCTTTAAAAATTTAGTTCCACCTGTCCTCCTTAACTGATACTTCACATTGGCCAGCCAGTGGCTAATTGTGGTCATGGAAAGACCAGTAAACTTAGAGATGTGTACCCGCTCTTGTGGACCTAGGTCCGACATAATGTATTTGCCTTCTGGGGTCTCCCTCAAGCTGGAAGCAAACTGGGCTTGAAGGATCAGAAGATGCTGAGGGTTCCAGTTGGACTGCCTGCCCTTCCTCTTGTGTACTGGTGACAGTTCATCCAGAGCCTCCTCAAAACTACTCCCATCAGCATCAGACTTCTCTGACACGGTAGAGGGAGTTGAAGACTTGGGTGTCAAACGCCCCGTGAGGTTCTTCACCATATCGGAAATATCCAGCAGGGCACTCTCCCTCAGCGGGGATGAGGCAGAGTCAGCCACAGTGGAAACAAGAGGCTTGTTTTTGGACTTAGTTAAATCAATAGGTTGATCGCTGTTCTCATAGTAATACCGGTCAATAGCATCAGCCTGCTTGACTGGAGTGCTTGGGTAAATGGGTTTGTCCAACATGCTGTTACTAATTTTGTACAGCATGGCCAAAGGGTCCAGAGAGGGGCTTACCGGCTTAGAAATTTTGCCTAAGTGGGTATTCATAATGGACTGTAAAGCGCTCAATGGATTAATGAAGGATGGCTCAGGTGAATGATCTGTGATAATTCCTAAATTGTTACAGCCATTTGCAACCTTTGTTTTAAGTGGCTCTGTACCATTTGGCATATGTGCTTCTGCTGGACTATCCTTTTTGACCTTCTGAACTTCAGACTCTGAGCTTTTCTTTGGCTGCTGTTTGTTATTTATTTCTTCTGCTTTTGGGAAGTCCTTGTTTTCTTTAGCAGCAGGTGACATGGGTTTAACTGGAGAACTCTTCTCCTTCTCCAAAGGCTTCTCTTCCTTCTTCACATTGATTTTACCTGTAACTTTCTCCACTAGTTCCTCCATAGCAGACACATTGCTCTTGTGAGGTGGGGGTGTGAGATTGCCTGGGGAATGGATGAGTGCGTTGTGTTCTGACGACAGCGATTTCACACTGCTTGCGTAGGACGGCTGCATTTGAACGCTCTGCACCGCAGGCTGAAGGGGTTTGACTGTTCCCGGCAGCTGGTAAGCTGCATGGATACTGGGATATCCTCCCCAGGAAGGAGCTCCGTTTTGGGCTTTGCTGATGGCTGTTGTCACTGTGTTCTCCAGGGACTTCAATATGTCTATTCCGCCTTTAGGACTATCATCTAGATCCTCCTCTCTGAGGTATTGATACAAAGTTGTTGGTTCAAATTTCTCTGTAGAGTCCTCACTCTCTTCTTTAATCTTTTTTTCTGTTTCAATGACCACCAGCTTTTCCTTCTCTAGGTCTTTCTTTTCCTCCGAATTTGTGGAGCCTGCTGGGGAATCGGGCTGCTTTTTAATGTTGGAGGCTGGTAGCCTTGTATGGGTGGTGGGTGGAAGAGGTATAGACTGTATTTTCTCCTCCACCACTGGGTCCAACACTAGCTGTTTGCCTTTTTTGGAAGCAGAATTGGTCACCTTCAAGAAATGACCGGTGACCATCATGTGAGCAGTGAGCTGCTGCAAAGTATCATGGGAACTGCCACATTCCATGCATTTCAGTATTTGGGCTTTGCGTGCCTCAAACTGCCAAGTGTAGCTAGCACCATTTTGATAGCCATAGCGGTTGTTTGGCGTCACATAGGGGTTGGCAGTTTTCTGATCCTTTGCAGACTCACCCAGTGAAGCTTCTGCCGTGATCCCTGTTGGTTCAGGTGAACAAGGCGAAGCCAAGTCCTGAAGTGCTCGCTTTTTGGTAGAAGGGACCAATTTGGTGATGGCTGGTACTGGCTCCTTCAGAGGCACTTTCTGGTAATGCTTTGTTTTTATCATATGGACGCTGAGGTCTTGCAAAGACTCAAACGAATGCCCGCAGTACATGCACTTCAGCACTTTCTGGGCATCCTCTTTGCCTTCCATTTCCATAAGCGATCGTTTCCTAGGCTTTGACCACCGCTTGGTCTTATCAGCTTCTTTATCTCTGTTGTCATCACGGTAATGTCCAGTTTCATTCATGTGCACTGTTAGCTCCACCAGCGTGTCGTAGGCTGCACTGCAGTCTTTGCATCGGAACTTGCTGGCGCCGGTGAACACAGACCCATAGAGTTTATTGTTTTGCCGGTAAAGCTGCACTGTGCTGAAGAGACTCGGCTCCGGGAGAAGTCCATACGATGACGTCTGCTGCAGAGTTTTAGCCAGCGCAGCTTGGTGCCAGTCGTAACCCGAGCCACCACTGTTACTATTACTGTTACTAGTACTACTGGTGGTTGTACTGGTACTAGTGTTGGTACTGGTAGTACAAGTACTCTGGGAATTGGCATTGGCATCAGTACTGGACATGTTTTCATTCTGGCTGATTCCATTGTTGCTGGTGGTTGGATTGGATTTCTTTAAGTCCAAAGCTAAACTGGACCAGCAAGTCTCTGAAAGCAAATTTGCATACACAGCTTTTATTTGTGCCAAGCTGTCCTGTGGATAGGAAACATTGTCTGTGCACTGAGGATCCTCTTTCTCTTCTTTAGAGGAAGTGCTTTTGAAATGGGCCAGCTGATCGCTGTTTTCACTAAACGGCGAACCATAGCCTGCATCCTGATTAGTTGCAGTGCTGACTGGGGAGTTCTGGTAGCTTTGAGCCTCTTTGATCTCCGCTTCTTCATTGCACAAGTACTCATTCTCCTGGATGTCCAGAGACAGCCCATCATCTTCCACGCTGTCTTCATCTATTTCTGCTGCTTTCAATTCTTCCTCAGGAACATATGCTAAAATACAGGAGGGGACATGGGGGGAAACAAGACAATGTTATTGAACGTGCACATTTTACATGGCTCTCCTGCACTAAAAACTAACCATGAAGACAAATTTTGAAGATAGATCCAAAACCCAAACTCGCCATCACTCACATACTCCTCCTATAAATCCACACACTCTGTCATGGTTACAGTTTGATACCAGTGATTCTGAAGAATAAACTTTGACTTCAGCAGTAAAATATGTGCCAGGACCACAGTAAATGCCATAATATCAAAACTAAAATCAAACAAAGAGCCTACTAAACTAGTTTTTTTCAACTTTAAAAAATGGCCTGGTACTGAGCTATATTTCCTGCACTACATATGAATGTGTAACGCATTGCAGGTGACCTGTATCCCTCAGACCATGACACTCAGAATCACTGACTTGACCAACTCTATCTTGTCAGTTCTGTCTTTTCTTGCAAACTGGCTTTAGCTACAGCTTCAGGGGCCATTTCTGTGTCACTGATACCTGACTCTAATGAAGCCATACAGGGCAAGAGTGTCAGGTCAGCTGTTCCCAGGGCTCCTGGTGTCTGGCTGTACTGCGTCCATCTGAGAGCAGAACAGCTTTCATTTTTGAAAGGTGAGAAGAGAAGCAAGACTGATTGCTGTCTGAAATGGGAAGGATGTAGTTTGCCTCCTGTTATGATCTGATATGGGTCCTTCATTTACCATTTTGAAAAAAGCAGTCAGAAGCTAGAAGTAAATGCTAAAGACAAATTTCTTAAAGCAACAAACAAAAACCTTGAGATCTCCACTGCAGCTTGATTATTGGTTTATGGAAAATAAAAAATTTTGCTATTGCATTGCTATCTGTGAAACTATATGATCTCACCAAACTGTATGTTTATCTATATCAAACTATTTGTTAAACTAGCAAATGTGATATTCATGAGCAGATGGCCATTACATCAAAACACATTTACTCCAAGGGCTCAATTCACAGAAGTGACTTACATGTACCTAAGTGATAAATGTACACTTTCATTGCAAAGCAGAAAACATAGTTGTACACATTTCCCTCCAGTTTTGTAAAAGAAGCTTAAAAAAATCACAATGCCAATGGAATGTATATAATTTATAAGAATGTCAAGGTAGAAAATACGGATTATGAACAATTTTCAGTAACTGAATAAAAAAGTGCCTCCTTGTCAGGTGAACTCTGCAGCAAGTGATGCTGAAATGTGTCCTGTGTCCTTTCATGCTACAATACTGAAAGCAAGCCAGAAAATAGGCACTCCTGCTCCTATGTGGTATGAAGAAAATACGTATTATTATGTTAACAAAGCTGAGGTCTTCTTCAACTGGGGGGAACATAAGTATGAGTCGAGCTTCTTTTTGTACACATCTGCTAACATATTCTGAAATGCCTTTTCTGAAAAATAAAAAGAATCTTCTTTCATTGCAATATGAATACTCTTTGAAACATATTATGGTCAGTACTGCATTATGTATTCACCTTTGCAATTCAGTCTTAATGCAGCCCCTAACTGCTTCAGCCTGATCTTTTAAGATGAAGTAGGAAAATACTCTATCTAGCATGGGGTTGTACTGAACCTTAAGATGCCCATTGCATTTTTCACCTGTCCCCTAAATGTCAATATTTTCAGATGATAATTTGACCTTTTAGTTTTTAAAAAAGTTCTAATCAGGGCCCAAACAGATAAATCAGCCTCAAGTGTTTTCTAATATGTTTAAAAGGACAGGTGAGTACCAAGCACAATAAATAAAATTCAGAAATAATCCTGGAGTCAAAGGCCAGTAAGATGCCAGAAAAGCATTGTAAAATCAGATGAAAATATTCTCCAAAAGGCATTTTGTCCATAAAATGAAGAATGGAATGCAGAAGTAGTAAGAGAATTCAGAAGGCAGTCAGCTTCCCTGTCTTGCAGCAATGCTGCTGTTGGAACACTTTGCAGATATTTGAGGATGGTAGGACCGCTGCAGTTCTGAACTTCAGGTACACACATAGAATTCACTCCCAGCCTAGGCTGCAGCCTAGGATCTCATAGCCCTCTCATTCAAAACACTTTTTAGCAGTAATTTTTAATGGCAAAAGACAATACATTTTTAAGTTCAGAAAAGCACAGAACAGTTAAAAAATAATATGGTTTCTAATTTTGAAATTATTTTTAAATAGAAAATAAACCCCTCTGAGATCTAAAATGCACAACAACGGGCAGTTACCATCTGGCATTTTAATTTAAAAAAAAAATTAAAAAAAAACAAAACAAAAAAAAAAACAAAACAAAAAAAAAACAAGTACAAGCTAAAAACTGAGAGGACATATATTTTGAGTTTTTATGAACAGCTTTCTTCTCACTAACCACAGTGCAACTATGCCACTTTTCTCTAATTTTCACATCCAATATTTTTAATAACTAGGTACAAAAAACTGTTGAAAGATGCTGGATGTTCCTATACTTGATACAGCATTTTGTAAGGATCCATATTAATTTTTTGCTTACATCTCTTTACTTAATTCTATATTACATATGTTTTTAATATGTATAATAATTTTCTATTTTTTAATTTCTCTATATAACCATCTATATATCTGCTTAAGTAGAAACTCTAATGATCCACTGCCATGTCTTTTATTTTTCTTTATTTACTTATGATGGTGTTTTCACTATTCTCATACTATTGCACTGTATCATGAAAATAAAAAGGAGCTAAACCACACAAGAAACATTATTATAACATGTAAGGTCCATGTTAAACTGCCATAGCAAAGAAAACGAGCGTCAGGGTGAAATATCCATCTTTTACTCACTTTTTCTACTCTTTGGTTTTGCTGAGACTACTACACAATTGAGTTCTCTCTTTTACCAACATATACTGCAATATAAGGGTTAAGAATTTACAAATGGCCAGAACTATGATTTTGTATGATTTCAGAATTTAAGCCAGTTCTAAATAAACCCTGAATTTATAGGATATGCACACCCACATGTCTGTACATGTATCTAAAGTCACAAAGAAATAATGCTTAATAAAAAAAGAGAATAATTTTTCTGTAATGTTTAATTTCTATCACTGCAATAAAAAAATAGTCTATTTAACTCCTTTGGTTATCATAGGATACAGACAATACCTGTTCATTCAAGACTACTAATGCTTATGAGATGAATAGCAGCACACTCAACATATGGTATTTTGCAAGGTCAGTGCAATTCTCTAACTGAAAAGGTTTCTGTAAGAGCTAACAGAGAAGCAAACAAAAGGAAGAATGTTAATGTCTAAAAACATCTATGTTTTACTAAAATTCTCACAGAAATTTGACAAATAAATAAAATTCAGTATTTTAAACACAGCAAAAATGTTCATATTATAATTACTTGCAGACAGAAGTACTATATTCTACCTTAAATAAAAGCATGAGATGTTCAGATTCTAAATTACAAAATGTAGACCAACAGACAGATTTCAGAAAACATATCTTTCTGTGACCGAGCAACTCTCAGCAATCTTTTCCAGACATTCCTGCATCTGCAAAGGTACTGCTGGTTTACACATGTCCCAAAACCACACAAAAATATCAAGAGCAGATATAGACAATGATCGTCCTCAACAATAACTATATTCAAAGTAGAAGAAATTACAGAACATAGTGTCAGCTTTTCTCTTGCTTCTCATTTGTGTCTAGACAGACTGAGGCAAATGCAAGGTGTAAAAGAGGGAAAAACCTTCAAATTCCAGACAACTAAAAATTAGGGGGGGGCATTTTCTATTTATTTTCTTTTCTATTAAGTCACGCTTAACAGAAAAGAAATTATTATTTCTTTTATTATTTCTTTCTATTATTTCTATTAAGTCACGCTATTTTTTTTTTTTTGCCTATAAAATGTGCCTTCTGGATGCCAATGCTTCCCCATAGATATACTGTCATCTTTGAGCAGTGTTAAAAGCTGTGCATTCTAATCTAAGTGGACATGAGATGCTATATATTGTACATGTGAGTAGCACAGCACATTGTGTTTGCTTCAGTGAGAATATTTACACTATAAATACACATCCATTGTTTGAAAGAGCAGACAGAGATCTGAAATGTAAGGATGTGGTTAAAAATATAAATATTCTCACATAAAACCTTTCCACAACCTTGGAAATATGCTTTTGAAGGAATCTGTCTCTGCAGAGGTATTCTTTTCCATTCAAAAAGGGATTCAACATTGAATAAATTATTTTGAAAAGCACCAAAAGTAATAATTGTATTTGGTTTTAGTAGTCTACAAAATTAAATGCAGTAAGCTCTTCAAAACCCAATTTTAAATCCTCCAAATAAATAAATTTATTCAGAAGAAACACCTAAGCAGTGAAAGTCACAGTTCAGTAAAGGAATTGAATACTGAAATAATTTTCAGTGAAATACCTATTTCATAGTTTTGATAAATAGGGATAGGTTTAGGTCTAAAATTCTTCACTAAATCAGGGCCTACTCTGTGACTAAACAATAGTGGCACAATGTGAGTGTTCACCATTCTTCAAGAGATGTATTGCCACAGCTTCTAATATTTACCCAGCCAACAGGAGACAGCAGCTGCAGAAGTTTTCACAGCCCACACTGTCACCTTGCACAAACTGTACTCCAGGCTGGGGGTGATTTCCACTGCACACAAGAACACATTTCATAGCTTAGGGAAAAAAAAGTACAGCTAGAAAAGACAATCTATAGCCACAATCTACACATCTCCCTCATT
>NW_024367037.1:7396147-7428647 GCF_014805655.1 Passer montanus
GATGTATTTTTTTTCTTCCTCCCTTTCTTTACTTCAGGGCAACTTGCAAAGAAACTATCTATCTCCATATTTTTTAATGAGCCTCCAATTAGCCAAGTGCCTGGATGCTCTATTCCAGTTGTTTTTTTTCACAAGGTATTACGCTAATCTGCGCATGTAAAGCAGAGTGGTGATCCCTCATCTTGTCAGTGCTCTGCCTGAGAACAACCGCAGACCTGAGACATGAGCTCCACAATATCACATGCATATTTAGAGCCATTCACTGCTCTCAGCAAATGACCTGTGAAGACTGGTACGCCAGAATTATGTACTTCCATTAGAATTTAGAAACACTACTAGATCTTGTGCTTTATTTTTACAAAGCGCAGGCAGCAGGGAGAATAACATACACAAAAATTTAAAGCGAGAGCAACCAAACACCACTAGAATTCACAGCAGTTACAAAAGCAGCAGCAACTGGATTTTCAAAAACTGGGACCCGAGGAGATAGAGCAGGCAATGCATACAAACAGAAAGCAGCACAAGTGAACTCTGCCAACTGCTGGAGGAGCGCAGTCCAGCAGGGACAAGGCACATGGAGGTCCCACCACGCCCTAGCCAGGTACACCCACCACGGGGCTCACGCCTTTGAAGTTGTCGATGCTGCTCCTGTCCCTGAGGCTGTGCTCACACCCTGCCACAAAGTGCTTTGGTGCACTGACATTAATGAAATGTAAGTGCGTGCCTAAATGCCCTGCAAAACATAGCACGAGCAGAGGAATCTTATTTAAGGTTAAAAGCGTGGCTAAGTTCTTTAATGAACAGAGCTGTGCTTAGGGGTTTCCTGCAGGATTGAGACCTTAAAGTTAAATTCTGCCAGCATTTACACCCTGCAATGAAAGTCAAATTCTGCCCTCTATTATAAGCAGACAACCCCTTTAGATTGTATTTGAAATCAATGGGATTGCCTGGGTGTAAAATGAGAACAGTCCCTTAGTGCCACAGAAAACCAAGCAACAAAGCAATTTTACAATGTTAAATTCAGCAAATAAATTCTGGTATTATTGTTTTCTCTATTGTTACATTATTATTCAGCTTGCTTTGAAATTATATAGGTAGAAAACCAGAATATAATATTTTTAAATGGTTGTCTGCAGCTCCAAAATTTATTTAAAGCAGTAATTTCTAGACACACATGGCAATCACATTTTATCTTCAAACCAATTCAAGGTGCATTAGTCTGTTATAGTAACATCTGGGAGCTTTCTCAAAAATTAGTAATTTTAAATAAAACTGTTTGTGTCATTGGGGTCAGAGGCTTGAGGGTTTCTAACACTGGTTGAGTGAAGAGTATTGATTCCTTCTACAGTCCTTGCTGAGACAAAATTTCCACTTATGTGAAGGCAGCTTCTGCCTGGACAAGGTTTCCAAGTGAAAATGATGCTCACACAACCCAACTGCTGAACCCCACAACAACACTGTAACATACCACAGGTTATCTGGGCAAACCCAGATAAGCAAACCCAACTCAAGGGTCACAAATTATTTGGTGGTAAAGAAGATCCAGCTTACAGAGATCCTTGTCCCACTTTATGTTTCTAGCATTGCCAAGTAAGTCCTTAAGTAAAATTATGGGATTCCTTCTGCTTGTCATACAGTTTCTCTTTCAGAGAATATATTAATCACAACAAAGGCTGGGGGTTTTGTTTGTTCAGTTGGTTGGGTTTTTTACAATAAGACAGACTTCCGTCTATTTCTAGGGGAAAAGATACTCATTTGTTTGTGTAACTCCAGTTCAAGCAGGAGAGCCTTGGAGAGGCCTTTCATGCAGAGTGCTGCCTACAGGATTTCCCAACTTCACAAGGGTAAAGGAAAGATAAGGCAGTTGGTTTCAATACCAAACTTTATGAGGAAAAGGTGAGGATATGCCACTTGGACTACATGTTTGTGGTTTCTCCTGCCGTTTCCTCACTTACTGAATATATATCATAGCCATTGTGGTTTACCCTCAATGTAACCCCTTCTGTGATGAAAGAAACATCAATCACTCACTGTGGTGGGTTTTAGCAACATAGGTTCATGACACCATAAAATTTGGGAAGTGTAGGGACAGTGGGCTCTGATAAAATGCCAATGTCACTTGCTTAAATTAAGAAACACAGTCAGATCTGGTTTATACTCAAATTAAGAAAGCCGCTTGTTAAAAAGGTTATTTTTCAAACCAAAATTATTCCCGGCACTACCACATCACATGATCAACCAGAAGATAGCTAGCTCCATTGCAGCAAACCTAGGAAATATACTTGCTTTGCTTCATATATTCAAAAGTATTCCTTTAAAAGAAACCAACAAAACAAATAAAAATCCCTACCTAGCAAAATAAGAGACAATACAAGAGACAATTTAACTTGGATTATATCAAGAAGATGGATGATTTACAATGAAAAAAATAATTAAAATAATTAAAATAGACTGCATTCAACCTTGAACATTACTCAAAATTATTAGGCTAATGACTAAAATCCAGAGCTTGAAAAAAGTTAATATTTTAGTATTTTTGTCTATCAAGAAATAAAGAAACCTTCTTGGTACACACTATGACAATTTAAGGTGAGTAGAAATAAAAAGCCAAAAGCCAACTGTCCAGAACCCTAATCTTTAACAATTCTTTGAAATACGACCTCCTACGTCATTTAATTTTTGAAAACCCTAAGGTCATGTAACACACTTTCTCTGTCATTTGTAAGTACATTAACTCAGTGGCCATATGACAGTGAAATTATGATAATGGGCTGCTAAAATGGGTCATGCAGACACTGCGTTTCATGTTAGCTTCAAACAACAGTGAGAATATAGTCCAAATCAAATATGACAGTACAAAAGCACATGGTTTACTTTTCTCAGCACTTTGCCAGTAACTGGGAAGAAGAATACAACCATTAAATATAGATGCATTAGTAGAGTTTCCCACCTATGAACTGTCCTTCTCTCTCCACCCATGATGCACTAAAAGAAAACTGCCACAACAAAAAAAGCAAACTTTTTAATAAAAGACTGTCTTTTTCCATGTAAGGTTTCCCTTGCATAATACAAAGGTTATCCCTGGACAAATCCAAGATTCTTAGAATGTAAACAGTATCTTAAAAGAAGACAGAGAACAACACAAATCTTCACACAAAATAAATCAGTTTTTGTCTTTTTAAAAGTAGACAATCATTAGTGTTAATTCTTCTGTCTGTACACCAAACTTAATGGTTACTATTGCCTGAAGCCTATGCTCATCAACACAGATCTTTGAGGACCCAAAATTAAAACATGTCTAATTAAATATATATCTATATATAGATATATCTATATATATAGAAGCCAAAAAGTCACTAAATTAATAACAATAATAATAATAATAATAATAATAATAACAACAACAACAACAAAATTTTCTTGAGGTGCATGCTTCAGGGACAGTTAATTTATGTTCCTGCTTGTATCAAACTACAGGATCAGAAATCTTTTTACAAAATTCAAACAAGCACAGCACATCAGGGTTTACTTGTCCTTTCCTCTTTCCTGCAGAGCATTGCATATGGGAAGAAAAGAACTGCAGTGTTGAGACTCTTAAAGACGACCTTCTGCAAATGCAGGCCACACGCACAGGATCAAAATTTTTGTACAGGTTAAAATCATACAACTGCATTTAACCCATTGATTTTTTACGATATTAATGCTTATTAACTACCTATAATAAAGGCACAATTTTCTATAAAAAGCCCTTTTCTCTTTCTTTGTCTTTTCTGCACAATTTGAAAACTGTCAGTCTAATAGTTCCTAAGAGAACTAAGCAGTAAGGTTGACGAACACAAAAGCACAGAAACACCACTGCATGCAAAAGTTAGCTGAATAGCACAGATAATTGCTTAGATAATTATTTTGATAGAAGCCCTCCTGAAAGCTCCTATATTTTATCATACATGTGAAGTCTGCATGACCCACCTCCAACACGTGAGCTCTGTGCTCGATGATAACTGAAGTAGTGACTTTTTGTGTTTCCTTTTAGTTCAATACAGTAAATAACATGTGCAGTTAGCTAAAAGGAGAATGGGCAACCTAGATTGCCAGGCTCATATTTATTTTTAAGCAAATCATGTCTGTCAGACAGGGGGAGAAATCAAGTTACATAATTTATGTAAGGGGTGTCCATTATGTACATAGTAATGTAGCAGTCTGCGAGAAGACAAGCAAGTAGCAGCGAGAGAAGTTGCTCTTGAGGAAGATCACATTGCCCAGCTCCAGCCCGTGAGCTTCCTGAGCCTTATGCAGCCTGACTGACAATGAGATTTAATGTAGCCTAACTATAGTAGCCTTGAGCAGAGATGCAATTATAACAGGAAGGCATAGAGAGTTTTAGTGTATTAGACTGTATCAGACTGTTGTGAGCATCAGTGGCGTAATCAGCAAATGCTTGCTCTTCCAGGCTCTTCCCCCCACCACCTGGAAATTCAGAACATAAAAACCTTCCACTTTTTAAAACTTCAGTAAAGGTCATTTTGTTTTCCTCAATACCATAAAAAATGGCATAGCTAGATTTGACATGCATATGCAAATCAGCACACAGGGAAAAAAAACCACCTGATTTTCCTTCACACTAGGTTACTGTATCTGAATAAAATGTTAGATATAAACACTTTGACTGAGAAAAAAAGCTCTTTGGTTTAATTGGCAGGATAGTCTTAGCAGATGTAGCAGTGCTGGACAAGGTTATTGCCTCATGGCACATGATAAGAAAAATGTACAGTTCTCCAATGGTCAAAAAAGCAATAATTCAACTTAAGTTGTATTTTAACATATTCTAAACAAGACAGGGAGGTACCTTACAATACCTGAGAATATTACATCAATTACGAATAATTGATTAATAATATCAGCATATGTAATACTAAACAAATGGAAATACTTCTATAGGTGAAAAAATATCACCATGGCTTTTCAATTTTTAGATGCTTACAATGTCATGAAATGCAGTATGTCACTTAGTGCTTTGACACTCAATCTTTCTTGGCCTTAATTAGCACTTTTGTTTCAAAGAGCTTTGAGTATATGAACCTAATGACTAAGTAACTGCACCCACCCTCCCAAAAAAAACAAAACCATTTTATTTCACAGAGATGATAACCAACCCAAATGTTAACTAAATGTGTGTTTATGCAGAGTTTAGAACGAGAACTTTTGGCAAGAGTAAATAGAGACTGTTATTTTGACCGTACTTTTCATAAAACACATGTTCACACAGAACCACAAAAGGCATACATACAGACTAAATATATGCACAAAAAAAAATCCAATTAAAGCAATCCCACCTATATACCAGAAAAGGAGTTGCCAAATAATATATTAACTTCTACAACCCATTCTAAAGTTCTTTTTTTCACC
The DNA here is from genome assembly GCF_014805655.1 of Passer montanus. NCBI lineage: Eukaryota > Metazoa > Chordata > Aves > Passeriformes > Passeridae > Passer > Passer montanus. The sequence continues at coordinate 7,401,554 of NW_024367037.1, forward strand.
CTCATGATGGGTCTAGATAGATACTACGTGCACTAAAGTAGCACAGAAATATACGCTTATCTTGCACTAACATCTTTAATTTGTCACTTTCATGGCAGACATTTCCAGATAGTCTAGAGGTACAGAAATTTTATGTTGCCAGCACAAAAGCAACTGAAGTACCTGACCACTTAAGCCCACATATTTTAAAATTCATGACAGATGCAAAGTAAATTTTACTAAAGACTATTATATAATCAATAATTTGTTCAAAACGTTTTTCTCATGGAAAGTTATGATGTTATTTCAAGCAACTGCTTATTACTATGTTATAAAGCATATTTCTCTGCAATATTCTGTTCAGGATCATGAAACCTTGGCAGCCTTATACATTTCCTCTTGATATACAGCAAGAAGTAACAGAGTTTGGGACAGTAATAAAAAGGATTCATCACTTTAAAATAGTTTAACATCCATTGTGTGCATTAAATGTTGGGAAAATGTTTGCAGGAGCTACTGCAAAAGAGCCACAAATCTAATTCTTTTCCCCTGTCTGATTGATACAATCAGGAATTCATTTAAATGGTCCTTTAGTGAGCTGTCATCAAACTGCAGCCCATTTACAGAAGGTTAGCTAATTAATGAACTCTTGATTGAAGATTAATTTGGCAACGCTTTTTAATTTTCACCTTAAAACTATGACAAACAATGATGTATTTTAATTAGAGCTTCAACTATAGCTGGGTGCTTTATATACATCTCTGATATTGTAAACAGATCACATCTATTCATTGGTAAATAGATAATAATGTTTAATTATCTGGAAATTAACAAAAGACTAACAACATATCCTAATTTTACACATGCAGAAAAAACATATGTCCGTAAAATGAAATGTCGTATTGAATAATGTAGATTCTACCAATGTACTTCCAAAATTCCTCTGTAACACATTGCTTTAATAAAAACTACTTGGTGCTAATTAAAAAGAAAGATACGAGCGGGTGTATTCTGTACTTATACCTACAGATGCAGTAATGCAACTATCCAGTATAAACCTGCTTCTTCTACATAACAATTATTCTGTCTTCATGTAAACTGTGGTATTTCTGCACAATGATCAGTGATTTATTTGTGAAATTGCTCGAATGGGGAAGCCACACAGAGGTCTCAGAGCTCTCGACCAAGGTAAATAAAATGTCATAATATATTTAGCAAATAATAACAGAAAAAATAGAAAAAAACATCATCAGAAAATGCCAGGAAACAAATAGGAATGCAGAGGAATAAAATTCCTAGTATTTTTTCTCCCAAATAAAGTCACTGTTCATAGTGCTGCAACCTAAATAATGACAGCAAATTCAACTGTATTTTCAGAAAAAAGTTCAATCACATTATTTTTCAATTTATCATTCTAATTTTCAGTCCTGTCTTCTATTTACAACTTCTTATTTTCTTTTTCAAAAGACATGGCCTTTCATAGCTTTTATTTGATGTGCCATTACCCTCAACTCAGTTATTCTAACCACAAAAAGGCGGCAGTGAAACACCATTGTCAAGTGAAAGCAGCAGCAAGTTCCTGCATATTGTCTGTGGTTTTGCTTGTGTGTTTGCTTTAAGGACAGGAAAACGGAATAGCATTTAAGATGTTCAAAATAACCATGCTCACAAATAATACAATCAATAGCTTGTGGCTTTTTCAGAAATCATTTTCAACTAACTTGTCTTCTAACACTGGAGATGTGGACTGTTTTCATCTGTTTGAGATCTGGCTTTTAATTGCTTCAGATTAACATTAAAGCCCTGTAATGTTTATCAAAATTGCCTTGGTTATAATTTCATGCATTTTATTTCATTTTAAACACTGTTATATATTAATGACAAAATATTTGTCAATTGCAGCAAAGAGAAACCTGGAAATTAATTGCATATAAGAAGGTCTCACTTCCCCATTGATTATAGAGGCAGAGCTCAGTTAGGGAGGTAAAAGGCTCTGAATCAGAGCTGTCATCTTTCCCTGAACATGTATACGCTTATCCGAGGAAGTATCTTTTTTTTGGATAGATGAATATGTGAGCCTTTTTGTAGATGATGGTGGAGCCAGTCATGAACTGCTGAAAGAACTCAGAGTTTTCTTAAATTCTATCTTTGTTTTTCATTGACTTTACAGCAGGTGATGCTTCTCAGATGTTTATGGACACTATAATCAAATAGCAGGGAGAACATGAATTCTTGAACATTTCTGTAGTGTAGTTTCTTAATAAGAAGACAAAGTGCAATCCTGAAGAGACATCTAAACAGACAAAGAGCTCTCCTCACTAAATTCTCATTTTTTGTGCTCCAGGTAAGTATTACTATTCTAATGGCCAGACATCATCTTCTCTGTGTGACCTCTGATACTTCAGTTTAGTCACACTTTTGCTCATACAGAACACCTGTATGAAGGCACATCAATAGCTAACCAAAACGTCGTACCACAAAAACACACTCTAATTTGTTTTCTCATGTGACTTGGTAACTGGAAAAGTGCAGGAGTGCAGGAAAAACAGCAGGAGCAAGCTGTCTATGTACAGGCAAATGTTCCTAGAGCTACCAAAACCAACAAAGAAGAAAAATTACCACTATGATAACAAACATCTGTGCATAAACACAGTATACTTTGACAAAACTAAGTGCATGAAGTAAGACAGATAAAGGCAAAATATAATTCTATATTCACTAAGGTCCAAACTCATGCATAAATAATGAAATGGGTGCAGGAGAGGACAGAATTTGGCCCACTACCCCACTACTCACATCTTTTTGATCTGGCAACTATTCCCCTAGCCAGGCTGAAAATAAAAAAATAAAAAATAAAAAAAAGATACAAGGTTAGAGGATAAGAGATCCAATAATGTAAAATCAGTAGCATACAAACATTTGAGAAACAGCTTTCATCGGAGCTGTCTAGACCTAGATGTTTAAAATTGTCTGTGTGAAAGGAGAGAGAGGAGAAAGAGGAAAATCACCTCTTTGTTCCAAAGAAAATGTTAGATTTTTTTTTTTACAATTATTTTAGTTTGAGTGGGTTGTGGAGACCATTAAAGGAAATGAGCAGAAAAAGTGTTTTCATCACTTGTTAGTTCGTGCTTGAAAAGCTCAAATACTGTTTCATTTTAATAGTTCAATCTTAGCATCTACGTACTCCTTGGTGCAGAATACAGGCACTGGCAACGTAGGGAAAAGAATTCGTGAAGTTACAGGTGAAGGAGAGGGGCCTGACAGGTGTTATCAGGCAGTGTTTGCCCACCCACTGCAGGGGCACAGCAAGTTCTCATCCAGCCTGCACTGGAATGTGCTTCACTAACAGGAGTGTTGTCCCAGCACAAGCGCCGCTGGGTCCCCAGCTCTTCAGCGCTGGCGAGTGACTTACTCGGTACTGTTCCATACAGCTCAGTAGCATGTACATCAGCTATAGCAACCCAAAACCAAACAAACAAAAAGGCAAAGGCCACAATATAAAATATATTTGTGCCTTTTATTTGGAGAAGTGTGGGGATGTTCAGATTACAGCTTTTGTCGCTGTTTCACTGTGTGCCTCATAAAACTCTTAGGACCTGCTTCTACCATGGGATGCATACCCTCTGAAAAATACTGCCTGCCCTTATTGGCACCAAGGGTAAATCATAGGAGGTACTGAGCAAATCACAGAAGAAGGCCCTTATTCACTATGTCATCCTGCTGTTAAATCTTCGCTAAAATGTGAGGGGAGACCTCGAGGCTTTGCCTTTTGCTGTTTGGTCTTTTCATAAAAATTACCAAGTGTGTGGATGGCAAAATACAAATCCATGAGGGCTTGTTTTTTTCTGATCCAAACATGAATTTATTTAAACAGGGAACCCTGTGAATATGCTAGAATACTAAAACAAGAGGTCCTGAAACTACAGAGGATACTCATTTTTCATCAATATTGATATGAATATTCTTACCTATCTGAGAACAGTAAACAAGCAAATTACCTGCAAAAACTATTTTAATCCCACATCTGCTTACAAAAAATACTACACATATACATGGCACTAATTTGCAGCTCTAATGGAAAATAAAATCTGAATTTCATTATTTGGTTTTACCCATCTGAAGAAAAACACAACATTCTATTAGTGGCTGTTCTATTACTTAAGAAATAACAAACAATACTGGGTCTATTGTGAAAGATTTGTGGCACACACTTAGGCACCTTTAAAGCAGAAAACCTTGGATGGCTAATAAAATCCACTTCTTGACTCTTTGGGTGGGACTGCACTTACAGCCAAAAGACATCCAGATATTTCATACAGTCTTAAGCAGCCACCAGAATCTGGTTGGACTGACATATCCAAGCTCCTTACACCATAATACCTGCTCATTCATAGGAAAACACCATCGAGTTCTGGAATAAGCTTCCTCTGTGTGTCAGAGAGCTGACTGCCACTCATGGTCAGGTTCTTCCTTTCCTGCAACAATCTACAAATACAAATCTGAGATTTAAGGGTGCAGATTTCAAGCCAATTCATTACTTAAAATCTAGAAACAATTTTAAAATCCACTGGGAATACTCACATACTTAAAGAAAGGCATATGCTTAACCCTTGAGAAATTAGGTTACTATCTTTCTGGCATGCATACATACATGTCATGGACTCAAATCCACATCAGAGAAACACACACAGATGAGTTCACAGTTGCAAAAAAAAAAGACCCGAGCCTCAATAACAACATGAGAAGCCACACAAAATGAGGACTGGACACCCCAAATGATTAGAGATCATTACAAAAAGCTAGAACTTCCTAAACTGGTTGAAACATAATACACAGTAAACTAAATATCTTGTTCCAATGATGCTTTCAGAGTATAAGCCCACATTTTAAAAAATTTCAGTATTGGAAGTCAGTAAAAATAATGTATCACGCAGAGAATGTTGTTTTAGAGTGTTAACTTTTCCTGCCTCTAACACAATACAGTCACCTAATCTCGAACAATTTTAACTCTGCCTTAAAAAAATTCAGGAAAAGAATGATGAGAGTTTTAAGGTATTTTTTCATTTTGGGGTGTTTTGGTTTTTGGTTTTTTTTTTTTTGTTTTGTTTTGTGGTTTGGGTTTTTTTTCTTTTTTGTTTGGTTGCTTTTCTTTAGAAAACAATATTTAGTGGTATTTCTTTGCTGATTATTTGAAACAGCTGAAACTAACATGGTGCCTTTTTGTTTATTTCTGCATTTATATACTGGCATCAAAGATACAGCTAAAAAGCTGGCAGTGCTAGAGTTCAGTTTACTGCCAGAGCTTGGATCAGTGAAGAGATTTTCCTGCATGATTTATCAAACCAAAGTCTTTCTGTACTTGCACAGTGCAAAAAGTCCCACCAGTGCCCAAAAAACCCTAGATCCTTGCACCTAATAACTTTTTCAAAATATATATTGCCTCATATTGTTAATCTTCATTTTAAAATACAGATAAAGGGGAAGAATCAACACTTTGCATAGTCTACCACAGCATGAGATGGAAGAAAGTCAACCTTGATGCTGACAAACTCCTCAGCACAGTTCCCTCCCTCTTGCCTGATTTTGCCCATTGCCTCTAAGAGCTACTTCTTTAATTGTTTACCTGCTTCCAAACAGGATGCATTTGTCTGCATTCCTGGGCTTAATAATTATAATTATAAATCAATGTGCATTAATAAAATAAGTTTATAAGAGCTCAGTTGCCTTGCTATTTATGACACCATAAAATACTCACATTATATGAACAATCCCAAGAGGCTTCTATTATCTCTTCTCCCAATCATTTTATGATTATAATCTCATAATCATTTCAGAAAGAAACAGGCAAAGTAGATTGTAAACATCTATTCAATTTCTCAGCATTGTAATTTGGAATTTTCTTTCTCCTGTCCCACTATGGATACTTAAAAATAATTTTAAAATAATTTCTCTGCCCAGGTTACAGAGCACAGGAAGAGACTTTGGTTCAAACATGCATCACAATACGCATGTTAAGAGCAACTTTGTATGACCTGAAGTATAAGGACAGCTCTTACTGAACAACCCTTGGGTGTCCACCAGATGTCTCGATGGTTGATGCTTCAACATAAGGATGATTAAGAAACCACACATCCTACCAAAATACTGCACTCTAAAACTTGGAATAAATTCCCCTTTTCCAAGCTGTAACATTTCTGAGCAGGGCTTTAGCACTCCATTATTGTGAATGTTTTTTGGCCCAAGGCAAAAAATATTGACAAAGTTCCACCTCCAAGACAGTTATTGTCTCTGTATACTTGATAGCAGCCTTCACAGGTTCACCTGCCATATTAAATCCTTGCTTTGGGTGAGAGAAGTAAAAATTTGCTAGCATTCCAAGCTATTTCATTGTAGCAGCAGCTACAGCAGCAAATCAAATTGTTCTTTCAATTAAACCAGTTCAGTGCCTTAGAGAGAAAAGATCTAGACCTGCCCTTCTCCAAAAAAAAAATGCAGTTTATGCAAAATCTGAAATTTTTACTACAGGTGAGAGGAAAATGCTCAGAAGTTCTTACTGGTGGTCAATAAGCCACGTACAAAATATAATCTGTTTGAAACCTTTTGTGTATAACTGACAGTCTTTTCTAGAAGCCAGTGACACTCAGGTAGGCCAGATGACCAGATCTCCAAGGGGGCCATCACCAGGTTTGGACCTTCCTTTTGTCTGCAGCCTGCACCAGAAGATTTGCTAGGAACTGGCAATACACTGAAAGGCATCAGGGAGCAGGAGGAAACAATCTATCTTGATAATGTCCCATATTTAAATAGGCCAGAAGTGCACTTTGTGAGGTACTAAAGCACCTCAACAGGAAGTACTTTGACAAGTAAAATCCAAGGCCTTGTAGAAATTAGGAAAATAAAGGAAAACTCATTTATGTAAAACAAATATCACCATGACTGTCCTGAAGTAAAACACGATACAAGTTTAGCGAGTTCTGGCTGAACAGCAAAACACCTTACTTATTTACTTCCCCTGTATAAAGATATCTATGCAAACACACAGCAACTGCCCCACATATGCACAGCTTTTGTTTGCACGTGGGACATGGAGTGACAGCAATGATCTACCTTGCTCTGTTTTCCTTTTGAGCTGTTTTGGGGGTTTTTGACAGAGCTTTCACTCACTGGAAGGACGGGGAAATAACTAAGATGGCATCTGCTAACAGAATATATAACTGTCACAGAGGGGGCTTAAAGAACGATGTGGCAGGGTCCCTTTAAATGAGATGGCCATGGCTACACAAGGATGGACACCAAATGACCCCTCATGGGTAATCTATCCAGGTTAGAGAGGGGGTCATGGCAGGGGCACCACAGAAAGGCATGCACTCTGCATGGGAAAGAAAAAGAATGTCAGAAACCAGAATTTCACTGGCTTTAACTTCAGAGACAGCAAACTCTTTCCCTGATGCTTTTTAAAACAAAACTTTAAAATATCACAGCACCAAGCCAACATCTGAGTTTGAAACAGAATGTCAAATCCTCTACTCTGCATGTAAACACTTCATATTGCCATCATAGCAGGAGATGGGAGATAGCTCCAAATCAATTTACATTGACTCTACTGCAAACCACTTTTTTTGCAGCTGCGCAAAAACATGCCCTTATATTCAGAATTTACAGATGCTTCAGCCTACCCAGGATCAGAATTACACTAGAGAAGTTTATGATGTCTGAGCTTTTTCAGAGGCAAGCCCACTCCTCAACTCTAATTAATGGAAGTTCAGGATACCTAGTAGCTTGCAGAATCTTGAGAAGAGACTCTTCTCCTTTTCTTGTCCAAATTTGCTCAATAGATAAAATCTCAGTGTATATCACCTACTTTACCCATATAATACTTTCATTGGAAAACTTTTGTATATTTCTGAAAATGTAAATGTTCCATTTCTCTTTTCTAATTACTATTTCTAACCATTTTCCTCTCCTTCACCATTTTCTCCATTCCTTTACTTGTACACACAAACACATACAGAATCCCCCATGCCAAAGGCAGAGGAGTAAATCCAGCTTCTCTTCACTGATTATGGGCCCGGTTTTAATTTGTGCAATAGTCCTTTTGATAACAATGCCTAGTTAAAACATCCATTTAAAGTCTGTATCAGTCATTTAATGGTGGAAGAATCTAATAGGGTTCCATTGGAACTCCTCCATTAACTTTTAACAGAATTCTTTCTTATAGTCAGTGTTGTAAAACAGGGATATTTCACAAATTTAAGACCAGCCTCATTCTCCATGGGGTGATAGTTAGGTCACTGCTTCCCAATCTTTTTTGGGTAACTACATCAGTTCACCATTTCAGTTGCAACAATCAGTCTCTTCACAACTTATTAATTGCAGCTTGTACTTGCTCGTTTTCACCAACTCCAAATCACAAAGGGCCCTGACAGTCCCAGTTACATGGCTGGTTATAATGCATATAATAAAAGGCATAGCCACCAGATTCTAAAAAAAAAACCACCAAAAGCGCATATTACCAATCATTAACAACAAAAGACTAGGCCCACCATGGTAAATACTGATCTAACTTTTATTCAGGAATCTAAACTCTCAGCCATGGAGATGAGCTTGTGTGTAATTACACATCTTGGCAGATCTGTCTAAAAACTACATGTTAAATATAGGAGTTACTAGAAGAAAGAACTGCTGTATAGGCACTGTCTCCTTCCATACTGAGGTTTATAGGGAAAAAAACCAGCAAACAGCAAAACTGAGACGATGCTCCTGTATTCATCAGCCACTCTATGCTGTTAGATGTTCATCTTGCCAATTATATTATGCTCTTTTGTAAGTCAATCTCAAAATCTTTAATGCAGAAAGTCAACTGCTGCGAACTTAATTTTATAAGTGCAAAAGCTAAGGCACAGAAACAGAGTTCAGTTCTTTTAATTCCCAGCTTTCAAGAGCAATGTTGAAGGCACTGGGAATTGGCACTGTTCCTTCAGGACTAGCTTAAAATAAGGGAATATTCTGGTTCTTGGCCAGACTCTGAGTAGTGGAAGTACAGTTTAACTCTCTAGCATGAGGATCTCCTCCAGCTACAGAAGCATGAGGTACAGGTGCGTGTGGGAGATGAGAAGGGATTTACATGGGAGATTCCAGCCTGAACAAGTGAATCACCGTAATGGAACAGGTCAGGACCCCCAACTCCCACTGTCAGCTTCAAATCTTTCTACCCACAGAAAGCAGGGGGAAATATTGTCAAGATTATCCTCCTGTCACACTTTCAGAGTTAAGAATTTCACTAATCACCAAGGAGTTCAAAGATCCTGTAAATCTGATTCTGTTCGCACTTCCACCGGTTTGACACTGATGCAGCCGTGAATCCATTGGCTGAAAATGAGGCACCCCAAATTGCATATGCATAGCTACAAGGAATCAAGTTCATAAATGTTATGATTTCCTCAGGCAAACAGCCGTTTCAGCAAACTTGAGCAGGAGGCCTGAAATCAACATGGCTTGTGGCAGCAGAGCCTCTTCAGTAGAAAATATGAATGATTAAATTTTTTTCCCCCATTACACCCTGCATAAGCATTAAAAAAAAAGTGAAAAAAATCAAAATCGAATTATTAATTTTTTTTTCCCCCATTACACCCTGCATAAGCATTAAAAAAAAGGGAAAAAAATCAAAATGCACTCAAATGTCCCTAAGATACATGTGATTATATAGAAACACCTTTCTCAAGGAGTAGAATCATTCTGCTTTTGGTCTTGTTCTTCACTGAACTAAACAGACATTTTACTACCACCCTACACAATTTTACTCACAAGTTTGTTTATATGTAAATAAACACACACACACACATACACACACTCTCACAAGCTTTTCTCAGGATAGATAATGTGCCTCAAAAGCACAGACAAAAAATGGAAAAAGATTAAGTGAAACACTCTCTTCCTGCATCACTTTTATTATTCTAAAAAAAAGGGTTTGTAGGGAATTGTTTGTTTTATCCACTTACTCATCATTTGCAAGGCTCATAAAGAAATTGAAGTTACTCCTAGGAAAGGCTAGTTAAAAGAGGAAAATGGGAGACGTAGTTACAAACTTTTAAAAAATAATAAAAAGAGTCTCCTCTAGATAGATTATGAAGAAATCATTTTTACGCACATGAAATCACATAAGTTTCATTTAGGCTTTTGGAGAACTTTTTTCAGCTGTTTTGAAGAGAGCATAACCACAGGAAAATGAAAACAATACATCTAAATGGAATAGTTGGGGTTGTTTTCTTACATATGAAATTTGTGACAGGAATATATGACAGAAAACACTTAAACCTAAACTTAGGCATTGAGTCTGAGGTTACATCAGGATTACACTGTGAATGGTCTCCAATCCATTTTCTGCAACAGCTACACTTGTACCTGCCTTTCCCTCTTGTAGCTTACCACCCATTACTGCACCCCTGAAACTATACATTGCCATTGTACATCTCAGCATCTCACAAAAAAAGTTAGGTGGCAGAAAGAGTACCAACATAGCAGATCCCCAGTGCTAGTGAGTCAAGAGGTTAGAGAGAAAAGCTGGTTTAGAGAAAATCCAAGTAATTTTGTTTTCAAAAGAAAAAAAAAATCTTAGATTTCCAGATAGATTTCCATGCAGGTCTTCAAAAAGACTTCAGCAGCTTGGAGAGATGGGCAGAGAAGAACTATCTGAAATTCAGCATAGGCAAATAGAGGGTCCTGCCCCTGGCGGGGAATGACCACACACACCAGTCCAGACTGGGGACTGACCTGCTGGGGGGCAAATCGTCAGAGAAAGACCTGGGCGCTCTAGTGCACAACAAGCTGTCCATGAGCCAGCAGTGCCCTTGTGGTCAACAAGGACAATGGTGCCCTGGGGTGCATTGAGAAGAGCTTTGCCAGCAGTTCAAGGGACGTGATCCCACCCCTCTACTCAGCCCCAGTGAGGCCACATTTGGAGTGCTGTGTCCAGTTCCGGGCTCTGCAATGCAAGAGACACATGGAGCTCCTGAAGCAGCTGCAGTGGAGGACAATGAAGTTGATCAAGGGACTGGACCATCTCTTTTCACAAGGAATACTTCTGAGGCAGCTGGGCCTGTTCAGCCTCAAGAAGACATGACTGAGAGGGGACCCTATCAATGTCTGTAAGAATCTGAAGGGACAATGTCAGGAGGATGGAGACAGGCTCTTCTTGGTAGTGCCAAGCAATAAAACAACAGACAACAGGCAGACTCTGATGCACAGAAAGTTCTTCCTTCACACAAGGAAGAACTTCTTTATTGTGCAGGTGACTGTGCACTGGAAAAGGTTGCCCAGAGAGGCTGTGGAGTTTTCTCCCACTGGAGACATTCAAGAACCATCTAGACACAATCCTGTGCCACGTGCACTGCCTGAGCAGTGAGGTTGGACCAACTGACCCACTATGCCCTCTTCCAACCTGACTCATCCTGTTATTCTGTGATTTATCCTTAGTGATGTAGCTTGCTAGGCAAAGATGAAGGATGGTAGGATGAACAGCTGGTGCAAGAGATATCTAAACTTATGCTTGCATGGCAGGCAAGGAGATCATTGTCTCCAAATACAGAATGGCATATTTCTAAAGGAAACACATCATTCAAACCATTTCACTGTACAGCTCTATAGCAGCCACACTGGTGCTCAGGCACAAAGAACTTCCAAAGAACTGCATTTAGTTTCTGAAAAGAGAAGTTCTGCTCATTTCTAAGAAAAAGACTAGCTGCACCTGGTGTAGACTGTCAGTGAAAGCAGATTCACTCTGTGAAGCTGAGACTGTACAGATGTTGAAGGACACACTTAGTGCAGGTAGCTGGGTATGCAGATGCAGTGCAAGCTGCTGCAGGTTGAGCTCCAGGTGATGGAAGTCCCTGACAAGAGGATGTGAAAAGCTGAGCCTCTGCATAACCAAGGGCACAGGGACCTGTGGCCCAGGAAGGTGGTGAATGGAACACTCAGAGACAAAGCAAGGGGTGAGCACCCCAGATTTTGCACACTTACACTGTAAGGGTATAAAAGCCCTGGGTTTTCTTTGTCCAGGGCCCCTCCTCAGAGGCGCCCAGCTTGAGCTGTTATTTTGTTGTTTAGTGGTTGAATTATTTGAAGGATTTGGACATCTGAGATTTTGCTATGGGAAATCCAGGCTCGAGCCAATAGAGAAATCCGGTCTGTGAGTGTGGAGTGTGTAGCTGCGAAGGGGCTTCAGTCCCAGCTCAGGTGATGAGTGCAAATGCTGGAGTGGCTCCCGGATGGTCAGACTGGGAAATTTACGGAACAAAGAAACAGCTGAGGAATGCTGATGTATTCTCACAGATGCTGGAAGAGGTAATCCCCAAAGCTGTGGGAGTGGTGGCCTTCAGCAGAAGGGCAGCAGCAGAGCAGTGGTGGTAGTAACAAATCTTCGCGGTTATGTTTGCTGTATTTCTGGTCTCTGCAAAAGTATCACAGCACTGACACTGCTGTAAACTCACAGGTCTTTGGCAAAATGCTTATAAAACATAAAGGCATAGAAAGATAGATATGGTCAGGGTGGCATTGGGCTGAGGAAGGGGATTACAGAGACTGTACATTTTGCTGAATTTTCTCTGAAACTGCTACACATAGTGTTCTCTAGTCTAGAAACCCTCTCTAAGAGGAATCAAAATTAAATTCTTTTTTAAAGTGAAAAACATTGCAGAGATGCTCCTGGTTCAGTCCTTTTTCTACATACTAATGTTTTCTTTCTGTGTGCTCTTTCCATATAGAAAATACAGTACAAAGGCACAAACCCTGAAAGATGTATCTGATCTATGCAAAAGTTTGCTCGGAAGTACAGCATCCGAAGGAGTGCTTTCCACATGTAAACAGAATACTTAATCTGAGGAACTGGGCCATTCACCTGAGGAAGTAAACCATGCTTCATCAGGATCTACTAGAATTTGGGAACCTCTTAAAAGAAGATGATGCTGACTACTTAAGGGAAAAAAGATTAATGTTAAAAAATTAGCTGTGTCCCAGGTACATAATAGAAGAGATTACATGTTTATTTGATCATCCAACTAAGTTTTCATTTCATCTACCTGATGATTAATAAAGCAAATTAAAAGTTCAAATTAAGAAATACTCTTTAAGTATAATGTCACTTAAAAAATACAATAAAAAAAACATATGCTACATACTGCCTGTAAAAGAATACCTGCAAGTGCTAACCTTTACAAGAGAGGATGGGAAAAAGCAGCTCTTCATGAGCTCTCAGTGGAAATGTAAGTTAGCTGGAAGTTGCCTAGTCTTGAGGGATATGTGTGATTTTGTAAAGGACAGAACACTGAAGAATGCATCATGGACTGTGGACTATACTACTAGCCCTACAGACAAGACTTCACCTTAATAATGCCTCTCCTTACTTTTTGCTCCTTCATCATGACTGTCTCCTTTGGGGGTGGAGTCTGTGCTCAGCGTTTCTAAACAGCCTCTAACTGAACAGGCTCTGATCTTGACTCAGAGTCTTTAGACAACAAAATTCTTGTTTCTCTAACCAAAAGTCACAAAAGCAATTTTACAGATTTGTGTAAATATAATTTATACATAAAGCCAGAAACTGTTTACAAATATGAAATTCAAATGCTCATGTAATCTCCTACCTTTAATTCAAATAAATGAGCCAAAACCATCTGAGTGTATCTGATTCTCCATTTGTCTTGAATACAAACCCAATCCCACTACATTACTCAATCACATTCTTAACAGTTGAGCATTAACTTTATTTTAAGATTCCATTTCAGTACAAATAAATGCAATAGAGACCAGCAGGACTGCTAGGTATAAGCGAGCATAGGGCTACAAGGCTAATTTTGGAAATTTGTTTTTCTTTTTTTTTTTTCTTTTTTTTTTTTTTTTTAATCTTCCCAGGAATGCATCAGTAAAGCAAACTCACCAGCTCTGGAGAGCACTAAAATTCAGAAGAACAGAGGCATGACTCTGCAGGTTAATAAAAAAATTCTTCATGTTACACAGGATATAACCACTCCAAAAATATAGAGGCCAAGGAGTTAAAAAAAGAAAAAGTACACAGTTTATTGGATATACCTCAACTGCAAAACCACCTGTGTTAACTACATCACTGACACAGTTTAAGTGCTCAGTAATCAGACGACAAAGTGTTAACAGTCAGTGAGCTGCCATGTAATTACTGTTACATCCAATGGAGTTTCCCAGTACTGTATGTGCTGCATTGTTCCTGTTATTATGTGGCAACTATCAAATTACCACGTGTCATCACTGTAACATTAGGTTGATCCACTATGGAAATTCATTCTGTTCAATAGCAGTCTAAATTCTTCATTTTGTCCCTCTGGTGATGTGGACAGGTGGATTACATACTGAGCTATACAAAAGGTTAAAGGAGTAGGTGAGGCACTTCATAGATTAAACCTGATCAAACAGCCTGATTCTGCCACTTTTTCCCACTATGAGTTTCACTATTTTCCCGCAGATGGGATAATACTTGACAGGGTACTACTATCTGTCCCAAAGTGATCATTTTCTCCTTAAATTTCCTGTAAAACCAACATCAACTTTCTCCCTCTACAGCTAAAGTAGTTACTATCTTAAAAAAATAGAGTGGAAAAGAAGGTTTTGCTTGCTGTAAATGGAAGGGAGTCAAAAATGCCAGGAGATCCATTTAGGACTTACAGGGTTACTAATCTATTTTACTGAGAAGACACACAAAAAATAATACTGTGATGGGAGGAAAGAGTATTAGGGTTTTTTTCCAAGGGACAAATAGAAATAGATACATCATGATAAGCTTTGGTTCACACATTTGCTGCATCTATATTTCTGTGAAGAACAAAATTAAGTGCTAGAAGTGTTTTGAAATAACATTAGGAATACACACACAAGTCTTGGAAACAGCCCAAGCAAGGGAGCAACATTTCAAGTGTAGCTCTCAACCTGGGAACCTCCCACACTACAACAAACTCATTAGCAACTGCTAACAAGCCACCTGGTGTGAGCCACATGATAAGTGAAAATACGACGGCAAGGATGTTATGAAAATGGTTATCACCCATCAGTGCATTCACTACAAGGAGTATTTTGCACATATATTTTACATTAACACTTGGAAGGTGCTCAGATGTTACATGATTGGAAGCCCACGCAAGAGCCCGCGCAGATGACACAGTAGTTTCAAGGGCAGAGGATTGTTCACTATTAGCTTCACTGACATCTGAAGAGGTGCACAGCCAAATTTATACACAAATGAAAGTCAAAGACGTTAAGGGGACAAAGACAATTGGGTAATTATGTAAATAAAATCTGAAATATTATAAAAGATTTATCAAAATGAGGACAGAGTCTTCTCTTACCATGATTACTTAGCGCATAGCAGAAGCCCTGAGCAGACAAGACAATTACTGTTTTGCACAGGTTAGCAGAGGAAAATATACTGTCTCGGGAAAGTAAGATTTATCAACAACTACCACGTGTCAGGCGCTGGCTTCAGGTTTGCAAGCGTGTCTGAATTAACAGAGAGGTAAGACACACCTTTCTGAAGAAAGGCCTGAGGTCTCAGAAAAACCCATGGCAACAAGTATTTTCTCTACAGAACATTTCCACCTTAACAACTGCAGCTCATATTTGATCAATACTCAATCAATAGATAAAGGTAGTCCTCTGGCTACATTTGGTAAAAAATGGCTCGAAGGCAGCTTTTTCCCAAAAATGGCTCACTTCCCTTCCCCTTTCCACTTCTGCACAGAGCATTTCTGACCATTTGCTACATCTCTGTCAATCTGCCAGCAGCTCTGTGGCTCAAGATTACAGCACTGGAGATGCATGCAATTTCCAAGCATCAAGAACTAACAGCAAGTTGGCAACTGTATAGTTTATTGAAATAGCATGCATTGTTGTCTTTCCAATAATGTACCTCCAATCTTCTTTAGTATTTTCTAGTAGCTCTTGCAGAATCCAGCTCACTTTATATGTCAGTCATTTTGAAGTTGTTTAACAGGGAATGGCAGTCAGTGGGACCAAATGGCAATTAGAATAACTTCTTGCAAGCAATTTCAAGAGAAGACCGAAAGTAAAGAATGGAAACAAACTCATGTTCTCATATTACAATCAGGTCATTCTTTACTGTCAAATACAATGCCTCCAAACCACAAGTGATATTGGTCTGTTTATAGTAACAAACATGGTGGAAGAATGTACATGGAATTTAGGAGGGTTCATCACCATGTCCTCTAGACCTACTCTAAGAGGTCACAGTAAAACAGCAGAATCCTAGAATCACAAATTCATGGAACAGTTTCGGTTGGAAAGGACCCTAAAGATGATCTCGTTCCAACCTCACTGCCATGGGCTGGAACACCTTTCACTAGATCAGGCTGCTCAGAGCTCCATCTGGAAAGAGCTTCCTGGCATTGTTTGCACGAAATATTGCACCATTAACTACCCCAGCAGCAAGATGTGCACCAATTCAACCAAACTGTAGCCTCTTACAACAGGTTTGTTTTTTTTTTCTCTCAAGATCTACCCTTTGTGCTAAATCTGCCAGTGAGATTGAGTTCAAAAAGTCCTATTTTAGTTAACTTGATGTCACATCTGAGAAACTGCCCTGCTACAAACTCTTTCTCTACAAAGAACTTCTGTGTGAGCACACAAATATTTCTGAGATGCAATGACCAGTGCTTTTGGCACCATGATCTTCCAAAATGTTGCCTTAAATAAAAGCTTTGGGGTCAGTGCTACCTATGTTGCTCATGGGAAGTAACAAGCCACACTATGGGAAAGAGAGAACAAGGACTTTGTCTCTTTAATTTTACATGCATGATAATGTTTTTAACCACTAAGGTCATACCTGCATGTGATGACTGACAACTTTTCAGCTTGATTCAAAGCAAACAGCTGTTGGTTTGATTGCCTAGCAACTAAAAGTTGATGGATGACCCTTAAGATGGATAACTACCATAAATCACCTCATTCAGACTCTCAGGGAAAAAAAATTAAAAAACAATGGTTTTCATGACATTTGCTGCACTCCATAATGTGCCATGATAAATTTGGCTGCCTTATGGATGCACAGTTGTGGCTGTTGAAATTAGACACTTTTGTTTTCTGCATTCTGCACTTTTTGTAGCCCCCTCTGTAAGGTGTGTTCATATTAATATACTCCACTGTCAGAAGAAAGCAGAATACCAGAAGCTACTGTCAGTCACCACAAGGCAGGGAGAATCTGTATTGAATCTCTGCATCACCAAACAGCTTTTAATCAGGAAACAGCAGTCTTATATCATAGCTATGGCACTGGGCTACATGCATTAATAATGGTTACAATATATTTAGTGTAATGACTTGACCCCGGTCAACATTATTGATGCTGTGATTAATATGAATTTGATAAACTGCTTCCTCTTTGAAGACATTTTGTATGTTTCTCAAGCAAGAGAAAAATACTTTTTATGTATGAGTAAATATAGCAGGCCTTCATAGAGGCATTCTGATCTCAGCTGCACAGGTGTAAAAATAGATTCCCAGGATTTATACTAGTGTCCCTGAAATTGAAATCTCGGCTACAAGAAATAGAGGGGAGGGGGGGGAAATAAAAGTGGAAAAAAATAAGATATCCTCATTTTCATCTCATTAATAAAAGAAAAAAATCCAAACCCACCAAATCAGGATTCTAAGTGGAAAGCCATATTCCTCCCAGAGAGTGTTCAGACAGAAAGGGAAATTCCCTTTTATTGTTCTAGATAATAGGATTTCTCTGTTTGTTATGTACAGAATACATATGCATTCAAAAACAGATGTTCATAATTGCTTTCATTGTTTGGATTTTTTAAAAACTCTTGAGCTTGACTATTCATATGAAAACTCTTGTACTGAATTTGGTTTATGACAGCAAAGTGATTTCTAGTTTTGTTTAAAGGAAAAAAAAAAAAAAGAAGATAGTTTGGTTCAAGTTTTAGTATATCCTCGGGGAACTGCTGCTTTAAGTGATAGTATGTGATGATTTAATCAAGGACAAGTCTGGTAAATGCTACTACCTTCCTCTAAGTAGACACATGTCAGCCCACATGAATAAACTACTGTCCACTGCAATTCTGTCATATGACACAGTAATTCTCAAACTGTGATACACGACCCACTGAAGTGGGGCAGGTCACCAGGCACCCCAAGTTATGATCAGAGGCATGCAAATGAACTCCAAGAACTGTATCAGTGGGAAATGGAAGGTATCAGTGGAAATCAGAAAATTAGAAATGGGATGGAAATGGAAGATAAGCAATTTCACCTGGGGAGCAGATGGTTACCTGAACGAAGTAATTGGGAAAGTAATGCTAAAGGAAGACAGTTTCAAGGTGGGACTGAGCTGCTAGAATATGTGGGGGGAAGTATGCTTGCCACATGCTTGCCTTGTATCTAAATCTATGCTATCAGTTTCAGGAACTTCTCCCTTTAACTGAAGTTACCTGAGCATTTTCTGAATTCAAGATAGTTCATTTGCAAAAAAGTCAAAAGTCAAGTTCCAAAGGATGAAACATTCTAATAAATTCATCAAGTACACTGGCATACACTGGTACAAAATTAGAAATAGCACTTAGCTGAGCCATGCCTTCAGATTTTCAGCAGGGTTGCAATCAGTTTTCCAAAAGGTATGTTCTGAAAATACAAGGCATGTGTCCACCTGCAAGGTCTCAAACTGCATTTCTTAATTTTACATAACAGTAGAATGTAAGCACAACATGCAAACAGTTGTTGAGGTCTACTGCACTTCTCAACAACCAAGAAAGTTGATATCCACCAGATATGTGCACAATTTAGTGGATGCTCCACTTCTGTAAGATGCCTCAAGAAGTGAGTATGTAGCTTAGATGCTCTTTGTCTCCGAGAAGAGATGAACATGCCAAAGTAACAATGCCAGTAGGAATGCAATTTATTGGATCTTCTGAAATTTCAGATCACTGCATCCTATAATCAATACTTCACATTCTTCAGCCACAGTACCCCTTCAACAGAGAGCATAACCAGTGCAATTTGCAAAAACAGGAGTCTCAAGTGCACCTAGATATGTTTAGCATAAAAGCACTTGTATACAAATAACATTCAGACACAACCACTATTTATTGTTCCAGCTTTAAGTCTCGGATGCCTCTGTGAAGGACCCACTAAAGAGGACAAGACGGCATGCTGGCCCTTTAAAACTGAAATGCTTGTTTCCTTTCTGTAAGAAAAGTAAATCATGCTATAGTGAGTGGAGCTTTGAAAAAGCATCCATCCATTAAAGTTCATGGATCCTCGTTTCCAGATTGTCCCTCCCCTGGCTGTGTCTCAAGTTACAGCCTTGTACAATCCAAGTCTAAATAATATTCACTATGATAAATGACACCATAACTCCGATATCCACAATCAATCTTTGCTTTAAAGATACATCCATCTTCAATAATGTTGATGGGGATTCTGTAAAATGGGAAACGTGACTGTTTTCCCGACCTCCTAACAGTGGGGGAAGGAAGCTCTGAGTGATGGCTGTCAGCCCACATCTGGCTGCAAAAATAAATTAGCCTTATGTAGACAAATGAAAGGACCAGCCCTGACTAGAAAACAGCCACTCCTGAGCAATGGCTAATTTATAGGACTCCTTTCTGGAAAGTTCCTAGCTGAGGCTACAGTCTCCTTAGCTATCTCTTTAAATGATATCTGATGCTGTAAATAACTTCAGTGTGGTAGGAACTATGCAAAGTACAAAGAGTGATTTGGTGGGGGGAGGGGAGGAGACAATAACTTTCTCATATTCTTTGTACATGATCAAGATTTAAAATTCAGCCACTTAAAACACATTTGTGCACACACACATGCAAACAAAAGTTTTGTTTCAGGAAACATTGTTATATTTTGAAAATATGCTCTTCTCCATTTGGCAAAAGATTATTTTCTTTTTTAACTCCTTTGTCATCTCCTGGGCTGCAGGACTGAGGCAACTACATTACAGAAATTAAACTATTCGGTGCAAGCGACACCTTGAGGTTT
This sequence comes from Passer montanus, assembly GCF_014805655.1. Taxonomy (NCBI): domain Eukaryota; kingdom Metazoa; phylum Chordata; class Aves; order Passeriformes; family Passeridae; genus Passer; species Passer montanus. The sequence goes on from NW_024367037.1 coordinate 7,421,558, forward strand.
GCAGATTTTTTTTTTCCCTGTTAAATGCTATCAACTTTTCCTTCTCCTCACCTTGCCCCCTCCAGCTGATAGAGTTTCAGGAGGAGTGTGGTGAGTCCTCCCAGCTCAGTTCATCTAAGCTGGTGCTATGCAGCTCAGATGTTGTGAAGTGGCACGCAGAGAAACTACCTGCTCTATTTATTTCAGCACATGGTTTCACAATAACCAGAAGGAAATTTTAAACAGGAAGGTGGAAGGAAGACTCTCTGATTGTCTCATCCATTGCCGCACACAAAACACAAATCCCTACCTGTGCACAGGACAGTGGCTACGCTTTTTTTCGTGACTGAAATGCTTTATTACCTTATTCTTTATGTCTTTGACCTTGTCCTGCTGTAGAAAAACGTAGGACTTTAATTCTTATAGTGCACAATATATGGAAATTAAAAAAAAAAAGAAAAAAAAAAAAGACTTCTTTCCAGGAGAAATGGGTAAGTGGATGAGGGAGCAGCCCGATTATTGCCACACTAGGGCTGGCTGGGATGGCACTTGGGCATTGCAGCTCTCGGGGGAAGGGGAGGTCCAGCGGCACTGGGGAGGTCTGGCAGCAGCAGTGGCGGCAGCGAGGGTTAATTCTGTGAAGGTTGAAGGACTTACAGTAATGCTGCGAAGACAGAAACATCACAGGCTTTCCTGGCAAGAGGCTCGCAGAGGGTAGGAGGGGACTGCGAAATGAACTCTCTCAGGCTTTGTCGTGTGCGTTTCCCAAGGCCCGGCCTGGCCCCTTTGATAAATGACACATGTCATTCTGTCAGGGGCTGACACTGCAGCTGGGAGGGCCGGTGATGTATGGCTCCGCTGAAAAGGAAATCAACTTTTTGGCACCAAGTAAGACTGTGCCCTGTGTAAGGATTTTGTTTCTCAAAAAGTGAAAGATAGACTTAGGATTTAAAAAAAAAAAAAAAAAAAAAAGTTGAAAAACAGATTGAGCGACAGCTTACACTTAACATAAATTAACTCGGTAATGGTGAAATGTGCTAGCCTGTGATAAATAAAAGCTACATTAGTCAATTATTAATCACACTCCAACTTGTAGCCAAAACCCATGACTTAAATCTGAGGCCTGAGCTGCCTTACAAACAGATAAGACAGTGTTTGATAGATGTCTTGCATAGTGTAATCAGGAAGGAATCAAAGGCTTAGTGGTTTAACCAGGGGGGGTGTGGAAGGTTCTGGAAACTGAGACTGGGTAAAGTGGATAACTGGATTGAAAGCACCCTTTCACTGGGGATACAGTATATCTTTTGACTGCTTAAAGAGGAGGGGGGGGAAGGCGGAGAGAGAGACATATCTGAATTTGGTTTAATCTTTTTTTTATATACAGGAATGTCTCAAAACTCTACTTCCCTCCCCCACCTCCCACCACCACCACTGTGTTAAATCATTTAAATCTGATCACTATTAAATGGATTCTCACCGAGACATCAAGTGTTTCAAATATGATCGTTTTGCACGGATTACAATTTAAGCATTTTATTTAATCGAATGAACTCGCATCAGGCTGCAACACATTCATGCAAATACAAGCTGTAGAGAAAAAGCACAAAGCTGCATAAACGAAACGATTCCTATTCAACCAGACTGTAAAGACAAAATAAAGGATTTCAGATAGGAAGAAAAAAACCAAACATCTAAAAGCACAAGGAGGGTACAGGGTGGTGGGGGGAAGGAGAGGGAGAAGGGATGCAGTATCTAAATCCAAGCATTATGCCAGTGTGAAAGGCTGAACTCACGCATCACCTTGTTGAGATGCAAACACAGAATGTCTCTGGGTTTTTGTTTATATTCTAGCTATGGGGGAACAGGATGGTCACCGAACCCAAAGGTGATGTTCGTTCCCTGACCGGGGAGAGAACCAGAACCATAGAGCACTAAAATGTCACGCCTACACCTTCAGCTGACCTACAAGGGTAGCCCAGGCTTTCTGCAGGCCTGCAAGCCAGCGGTGACAGGATGCAAGTTTCACCATCTTTATCCCCGTGTAGATGCTCTCACACCTCCTCCTCACCATCCATAACTCCACATAACTGAAAATTAAAGGTCTCACGTGCTACATACAGCACAGAACAGGAATATTTATTGGATGAATGGTAACCCCAGGTCCTGACCTAGCTCTGGGCTGCCCATGGGCGCACCCCTGTGCCTGCACAAAGCCAGCTGCTGGTGCAGGCTCCTCGCACCAGGTAAGTTGCCTTCTAGCATCACTTGTAATTCCACCAGCAATTACTGGAGAGCATCACGGGAATGGGGGCTCACAAAAGTGCAACAGGCCACCCCCATTCAGGCCTTAATAAGCACTGCTATCAGCTTGAACACTGTATAAATGTTTGCTTGTCAGTCAGTAATTTCCATATGCTTTACCATCATTTCCAGTGATGCACACTAGTTCACCAATAACTTGTCTAACTCTGCTGAAGCTTCGGATGTGTCATGTTAATTGTGGTATCACACAACTGACTTGAGATTTTAACCAGGACACAAAATAGACACATATCCCAACAAGGAAAGAAAACATTCACGCCATCAACCCACGAAGGACTTCATCAGACAATTTTCCTAGCCACAAAACACTTCAGAACAAAACGCCTCTGACCTTTAAAACAAGTATTTACCTTGTTCCCCTTCCCCTCAGTATGTTACCACTTTCTGCAACAAAATACAGAAACTTTTAAATGTTTCTACATGGGACAGGTCCTATATTGCTCGGTGCGGTTCAGACACACCAGGAAACAAATGAGCTTTTGATGTTAATCAAGCGAAAGTGCATTCTTCAGTTTACATATGCTGTACATGCTTGGCTTTTCAACAGTACAAAGAGGAAAATAAAATACAAGTCATCTGTAACTGTAAAAATTACACCACCAGTTACAGTCAATTTTTAAAGTTTCTATACTTTCATATGCATAAATGCATGTATATACATTTAACCACACACATTCCCTTGCTCTCCAACCTGCGATCCAGATTTTGCATTATAAAGTAATGTACTACTGTAAAATATTTCTTTGCGTGGTGGTGCGGACTTCCCAGTAGACCAAAAAAAAATCCAGTTTACCTCAGCTTTTAGAAATAAACTAACAGTTTCGCTCAAGTAAAATCTCAGATAATCTCAACCATCTGAAAATGACAGCAGTTGTCTAGATCACAGCAGCAATATACCCACTCACCAACATCAAGGTGGTGCAGAGAGTGCTTAATTGAGGAATTTAAAAACAACGACTCAAAAGAGCACAAATTTCAAAGTAAATGAAATAGGGAGACCCTTTGAAACCCAAACTTTAGTGACAGCCCCTACAGAGAGTACAGCTATTTTCTCAAAACATGTAAAATATGACTATAGAAAGAAAGATAAGGAGCAAGAGAATGGCATGTATTTAAAAATATGTGCACACTGCCTGGTGTTTTAAACTTTTGCCTTCCTATTGCTAAAATATCATTTTTAAAGTCTATAAAATTTCAGATAGTGTGCAAAATGTTTATATATTACCAAGGTCTCCTTTTAAAAGGTTTATACTTTTACTTTATGACCTGTCCTTGATTTGACACTTCCGCTCATCAGAAAGGGATTTATAAAATAATCCTGAAGGTGAGGAACAGACATCTGTCAGGGACTGGCTGAGTTTCACTTTGCGAAATTTAAGAAGGGAGAGAAATCCTGTTAAGCTCTCTTTAGTCACCAATAGACATCAAAGGTAATAATTAAAGAAGACAGACGTCATAAAAATAAATTTATGTAGTTCTTTATAATGCACAAGCACTCTAGTGTGTAAAACATCTATTAGAGTGAAAGAAAATACAACATTCCAAACGAGCAAAAATCTGTTTTGTTTGAGGTTTTTTGCCTACTTGAGTAACGTTAAAAAAAAAAAAAAGACACCCAAGTTTAAACTAAAGTCTTTCAAAACCTTTGCCATCTGTGGGTACATGAACTATGGATGACCCCGAATGATTTGCACTCTGCTCAGAATCCCTTAGAAAGCACGGGAAAAAGTATCATTAAGAATGACTGATGACTGCCAGTCATGGTTGACCTCACCCAAGCTTTGGTCTCTGCCTCAGTAATAAGCTGTCCTTTATTAGCACCAACACTCCATAAAAGGGGTGTGTTTAGTCACAGGATAGTGGCCTTCTAATGCTCATTGCTTCTCCCTGAAAGATTGATTAGTGCTCATTTTTACTGCCTTCACAGTATATACAGTGACAGTGCTGCAGAGTGTCAGGGCCTGCAATATTGATGATAAGTACAACTACAAACTAGAGGTTTGGAAAAGGCAGAGTACTGGGACTTCACTCTTCTTTTCAACTGGAAAACACTGCCAAAACAAAAAGGAAAAAACTCAAGCTTATACGAGCTACTGATATTCTAGTAAATATAAACTGAAGCTAGGGAATTCCCTCTCTCCGAAAAAAAGGCCACTTAAAATACAAAACTTATCAGAAAAGGTTGTTTTTTCATTTTGTTTTGAAAATGCATTAACGTTCTTACTTTCACCTACCAGTGGCTAAGGCAAAAAGAGACTACCCTGAAAGATCATTCTTATATTTGTTCTTTTATTTCAGAAAGGCTTTTTCAGTAGTGACTTTCAGAGGAGGGGAAAAAAAAGAATCTATTGCAAGATCTATTGCAAGCACAGAAAGTGAATGTTCCTGATTTGGAAGCTACTGCAGTGCCCCTTTGCAGCAGCAGGTGCCTCTTTGAGGGCAAAAAACAAAGGAAACATGAAGAAAACATGTTGGCTATGTATCATATTCTGCACAAATCTGCCTGCATTAACACGACTCCTGTGCAGCTTTTACTCTTACATTTGAAGTAAGTGGGATCTATGCAAATTCCTTCAGTGAAATTAAGATCTGGAGTATAAGCTGGCACCGTCACAGAAAAAAACTGTGGTAGATTCATGTAATGTAGTATGCAACTGCATGCAGTGCAAAGCATATTTTAAAGAGAGCAAGACCCAGACATGATCCTTGCAAAGCATCAGCATCATAGTGATGAAAGAGCAGGTAAGAATTCATGAACTCTTTCAAATAAAGAAATTCCAACCTGAATACATTACTTGGAAAAGCCATGCCTTGCCTTGATTTGATTTAAAAAGTAGAAGAGAATTGAAAACAGTCTTTGAAATTGGTGTTTCAACCAGAGACTTTATAGCATACAAGGCCAACTCCAAGTTATACTGTAGTAAGTTTAATATGGAACAACTTGTCCATATGGCTCTTCCTGGGAACGAGTCATTTCACATGTTACAGCAAGATACAGCCGAAAAAAGGCATGTTTCGCTGTTACTTTTATATAGCTGTGAACTTGAGCACAGCAACCTCATACCAAAAATTACTACAGCAAGAGTTTACTGCATTAATAATAGGATGCCCTACTGCTGTGACACATTCTGTACTTTGAAATAAATATTAGTCACAATAGTTAGGTTTTAAATTCATACACTTTAAAGCTGAGCTGTAACTATGACATTGCAATAGTGATGATTTGCCAATAAGACCATTATTAACCATTTCGCAAAGAGCTCCTTCTTTTATTTGGTCTGTTGTACTGTCTTAACAGTATCTACCTATAAATAATAATTTAAAGGCATTTTTACTTAAAAACAAACCAAAACACAAACACTAGCACTTGAAAACTGGATGTCAAAATTCACATTCACACTTTTGCGTTGAATTCACATCTTTTGATTTCAGTAGTAGAGGTTACTTGCAAATAATAAACAATTGATTTTTAAAATTTAAGAAAATACTTTAAAAATCTTACTACATGTCTGTAGGACATCATGGCCCAAGTCCTGTGTCATGAAAGTCAATGGCATACTCTTTCACGTACTTCTTTTGGGCTTTGGATCAAGCCCAGTCTGGAAAGTATTCATTCCTTTTGTTCACTACCTTTCATTTTGTACATTTAAATAAGAGTGTTTGGAGGGAGGAGGAAAAAAAAAATAAACCAAACAAGAAGAAAACAAAACAACAACAAAAAAAAAAAAAAAAAAAACATCATGGCCCAAGTCCTGTGTCATGAAAGTCAATGGCATACTCTTTCACGTACTTCTTTTGGGCTTTGGATCAAGCCCGGTCTGGAAACTATTCATGCCTCTTGTTCACTACCTTTCATTTTGTACATTTAAATAAGAGTGTTTGGAGGGAGGAGGAAAAAAAATAAATAAACCAAACAAGAACAAAACAAAACAAAACAAAACAAACAAACAAACAAAAAAAAAACCACAAAACCTGAGTATGAAACAAGTATTTTTAAATCAGGAAAAAAATTAATTAAAAAAATTAACTAAAACTGCTTATGTTGAAAAGTAAAAAATTACACTACCAATCTAGACAATCACATAGCTACTAATTATTTTGATGGTCAAAACTGGTCCTGCTGTATAGAAGAAAACAGAGACAATGATAAGCAGCACTGTGACTATTAGCTTAGAGGGATTCTACTTGGCTATTTTCCTGCATCATGCGCTGCAATCACAATAATAAAGAAATCCTGTATTCCACTCTAATTCACCAAGAAATAGAAATGCTAGAAATCTAAAATAATTAAGTCAATTCTAGGTTTTTTCAGAATGGAAAGGAAGCTTCTTTTTCATATTAGCTTAAAATTTCACAGAGATACAATAGCCATGGAAGAAAAAAAAAATGTCCATCAACTAAAATAAAATGCTTAGCGCTGCAGCACTGTGGTGAACAAATAAGCAAATCAAGAAATGAAACACTGGGAAAAATAAAAATAAAAACAAATTAAAGGTTAAATATGGAGTTTGGGTAGCAGGCCTGCTCCAAGAAATACAAGGGGGTAGGCATATAAGTTATGGTCAGATTTATTTCTTTTTAAGTCTCGCATTTGTGAAAATACTGAACCTATAATCAGTTAAATGAAGCTCAGTGTTAAGTAGCAAGTACACTAAGCTAGAAATTCATCTTAGGTACTGTATTCCCAAAAAGAGAAGGATTTCCAACCAGGTGCTCTACTGATGGAGCCCTAAACCAATCACTAAATTCAAAATTGGACTAATATACCACATATAAATCTGAAGAGCGA
>NW_024367037.1:7438647-7441776 GCF_014805655.1 Passer montanus
TCTCCCTTTTTTTCTCTTCCACAAATCGAAGCTTCTTCTGCTACTAAGTATAATGCAAACACATTTTTTATCATGGATTTTTTTTTGCTGATCTCGATCTGCAACAGAAGAAAAAAAAACCCAAAAACCAAAAAACAACACACACACAAAAAAAATTTGCCAAAACCAAGAAAAACCCCGGAGAGTGTGTGCAGAGAGGGAGGGGGGGAAGAAGAAAAGACATTCACTGAGTGGGACAGATTAACGTGAACTGTCCCCCCCCCTAAACTCCTGGGAGAGAAAGAGATCCACTCTCCCTCTCTTCTCTTTTCACTGAAATATAACACACATTCGGATCCCAGGGCTCTCAGACAGTCTCAACTGATAGACAGACACATCGAGCTGCTTTTCCTGCTTCAGTTTGTTACTCCTCCTCCTCTTGCCCACGTCACCCTGACAATTACAAATAGGTCTCACACAAACCCATACCTGTCAATCTTTTTAATTGCTTTGTTTTCATTTTTTTCCCTTTCCCAGAGCTAAACAATATGACAAAAAAAAAGTCTTAATACAGCACGGCATAAAAGATTCCTCATGTGAGACACGCGTTGAGGGGGTTGTTATTATAATCCACTTGCTGAAGTGCTGTGCAAGACGCATGTGCTGATTTAACTTCAGCAAAGGTCTTCTTCCAGCAAACTTAAAAAGAGAAAGAAAAAAAAAAAAAGAGGCAGGCAGGAGATGATACTTCGCCGTGGCACACGTCTACCCAGCATTGAATTAAAAATGATTTATGGGAGATTACAGTTCATCCTTACTTTAAAATACCAACAGATTGCAGAGCGAGAAGTGCAGCATATGAAACATACTGCTAATACATTTTGCACAGTATGTGTCTGGGGATTTATATAATGTTAGCTGCGAGAACAGAAGGGTTCTTCCCTTTTTTTTTTTTTTTTAAGTCAAGAAAGCAAATAAAAACTACCCAGCTGATTCCTAAAGGAAAGCACTTGGAACTGCAGTTTTGTTCTTTTCCGGGCAGAAGGGGATTTTCTTTCTTCTTATTACCGCACAATTAAACATTGAGCTGTTTATACTGGTAGGATGGAGTTAATTCTGGGAACTACACGCGACATCAATGCAACATCTCTATTATATTGCCTTTCTCCACGCAGTTGCACCAAGTTGGGATTGGCGGCTCTATCACAACACTGACTTCGGTCCCTTGACCCAGTTGATTCCCTGCGCAGGTTCCCTCACCCAAACGTAACCTACAGCGAGAGATGACTGATTTTTTTCTCTTTTTTTTTCTTTTTAAGAAGAAAGAAAGAAGCAAGGGGGGAAAGGGAGGGTAAGATTTTCTGGCAGTATCAGGGATCGGGGGAAACCCCTGCGACCCAAGCAAACTGACAGCAGCCTGTTACCCTTCCCCTCCCGGCAGGACGGCGACGGCGGGAAGAGCTTCTCCCGTTTAAATCCCCTCCCGCGGCAGGCGCGGAGCCGCCGCCGTCTCGGGGTTGATTCGTAGCACCTTGCGAGGAAGTGAAACGTTTCGCACGGAAGGGGCGGAGCGTCCGCCCGCGGGCAGCGGCTCCTCGGCGGCGGCTAATAACAACATTAGGAGATTAGCTGCAACTTCTCCCCACTTCTCTAACCTTTCCCGGCCGATAATTTGCCGTGCTTTCTTCCCACTCTTTTTTTTTAATTACTCCTTTCTATTTTTTTTTCTTTTTTTGGGTAGGGAGATAGATACCTTCTTTTGGTAAACTAAAGAACGGAGCGGGGCGGGGGGTTAATCCGAGGCGTTTCTCTCTGTCCGTCTGTCTACCCCCCTCTCCCCCTCCCCTGTTTTTAAACCCCTTAGTCAGAGGCAGGGTGCAAACTAAAAGCCACCACCACCACCATCTCCTTTAGGAGATACTGCGGCCCTCGCTGGCAAGGCAGGGCAGGCAGGGGCTGGCGGGACGGACGGGAGCGGGCCGGCCTCGCCCCTCGGTAGTGCCCGCGGCGGCAGAAGAGGAGCGGCTGCTGCAGGGGGACCGTCTTGCCGCTGCTCCTCCGGCGGCGTCTCCGTGCAGCGGAGGGACCGGCTGGGAGGGGAGGGAGAACCTGCTGCACGGGGGTTTGTCTGTTTACGTACACACATAGCTGCGAGCGGGGAGTTTCTCCTGCCGGCGCGTCCTGCGAGCTGCCTGGAGAATCCCGAGTCGGAGCTCTGCCGAGCGGGGCGGGAGAGGAGAGCCGAGGCAGGGCATGAGTTTTAGCGCGAAAAGCGGCGCTTCGCTGAGCTCCCGGGCAGCGCGGTGGTGGTGGCGACTGCAGCCGTCCTGCGCCGCGGCAGCTCCTGCCGGCTCCTTCGGTGGCAGCTGGTCGCGGCCCATCCTGGACATGTCCTACTCCCGTCAGTTTCTGGATTTCCAGGGCTCCTCCATCCCCAGCTCCATGAAGAAGCTGGTGGTGACTAAGCTGAGCCAAAACTTCAGGGAAGCGGTCACCCTGCAGCAGGACTCGCCCGTGCCACTCCCGGGAGACGGAGACCTCCTGGTCAGGAACAGGTGAGCCCCCGCCCGCCCCCCCGCGCCCCGGCCCCGCGGCCCCCGCCGGCTCCTGGCGCCCTGTGGCCTGCTCTCTCCCACATGCTCCCTCACTTCGGAGACCGGCTCCAAAGTTGTACCAGCCGCCATCTGGCGACTGTTAATTTCATTTTATTGTTGTTGTTTTGAACGGCTGGTGCTACAGCTCTGTCACCCTATCCACGTGTGTGGGGGTGACACTTCCTCCTCCTGTGGCGGGGCTGTGTGTGTGTGTTTGTCTGTCTGTGCGCCTGCCCGAAGGAAGAGAAAACACCCCAAGGCCCCTGTGCCAAAGGGGGGGGCGGGGGAGAGGGGGGGAAGAGGCGAGTGTTGTGTTCGGTGAGTGCCAAGGAGAAGGAGTGAGACGGAGGGAAGCGCTCGCAGGGCCCCTCCCTGGGGCCTGCCCGGGCTCGTTGCACGCACGCAGTGCCCGGGGCATGAGCGTGTCCCCGGCGCACCCGCACAGCGCCCCGGCATCGCGGTGTGCGGGCGGCCTGGCCCGGCCGCTGTCTCCTCGGCGCGGCCCCGCTGCCCCTCACGCCGCTGTCCGGCCTCGCCCCCGCGCAGCCGTGACTCG